>NW_017307257.1:188920-232589 GCF_000935625.1 Nanorana parkeri | reverse complement strand
GCTTCTGAACCTGGAGAGTGACACTAGAATGCGGAAGTGAAGTAATATACATCACTTCCGCATTCTGACACCGGAGAGGGGACCGGAGGGAGTTGTGTACCGACCTCCCTCTGATCCCCTGTCAGAGAGCCACTATGCTGGTCCCAGGCTCACACCAGGCACAGCGGAGCCCAGGACCAGCGTGACAACAAAAGGGGGGGCCGCGGAGGGAGGGGGGGCACGGGCCGGCAGCTTATACAAGCGATCCGCCAGCTCTATAGCCGGCGGATTGCTTGTATTTTAACAGGCATCGCTGCCTGTTTTTATATGTTGTGTCTTTGCCGCTCGCGCGCGCCGCACGGCGCGCCCGAGTGGGCGGGGCTAACAGGCTGTATATACACGGCCTGTTACATCCAGGAAGTTCCCGGCTGGCCGTTTTTTTTACAACGGCCGGCCGGGAAGCGGTTAAAGGAGCAGTGATTTTAACATTGCTTAAAGTGAAACAATACAAATGAAAATTCCTTTAAATATCGTGCCCGGGGGTCTCCTTAAACTGCCTGTAAAGTGGTGGATCTGTACGATGTACAGAACCTGCTGCAGCAAAAATGACATTTAAAAAGAAAAAAAAAAAGCATGCGGTTCCCCCTCCCAAACAATGCAAGACCCTTTAGGTCTGGTAGGAAAGTTAGGAGGGACCCCATTTGAAAAAAAGAAGGCATGGGGTTCCCCCCAAAAGTCATACCAGGCCATTTAGGTCTGGTAGGAATTTTAGAAGGTACCCCAGGTTACAATTAAAAAAAAAGGTCGTGGGGTTCCCCCTCAAAGTCATACCAGGCCCTCAAGGGGAAAAAAAGACGTGGGGTCCCCCTAAAATTCCCAACCAGACGCTTGATCTGAGCACAGGCCTGGCAGGGCAGGGAAGAGGGGGGACGAGCATGATACCAGGCAACATGCCCTTGGCACTGGAAGTGAACCCGTCCGCTCGCAATGCACTCCCGCCATTAGCTAGCTCCGCCCAACTGTTTACAAGAATACTCAAAGAGGATCTTTATCTTTAAAATTACAACACACACACCTTTAGAAATGTTTAGTAAGGACAATCTACAAACACATACTTCTAGATAGGGATGCACCGATATATTGGCCGCCTAAACATATCGGCTGAAAATGGCACTTTTGGGATAATGCCGAAGGTGCCATTTTCCTGCCGATACATCGGTGCATCCCTGCTTTCTTTCCTCCCCGCTGGGCGCTGTTCTGTGTCCCAGCGGGGAGGAGAGAAACTGTGACAGCCGGCCGAGCGATGTGGGAGGAGAGCGCTGTGAGCGGCCGGCGTCTCCTTCCACACCGCTCAGCCTCCTATCACAGTCTGGCAGAGCGGTGAGTGGGTGGAGACAGCCCGCGCTGTCACAGGAGGCGGAGCTCTCCTCCCTGCTCTGCTCAATCGGCCTCCTGTGACAGCGTGTCAGAGAGGAGAGCAAGTGCAAACACTCAGCGTTCAGTGATTGCTGAGTGTTTGTAGATAAATGAGGACAGAGTATGGTTACTATATCCTCAATTATGAATGAATGGGAAGTGATCTACATCCCCCTCCTGTCCATTCATCATTGTGGTTATTGTAAACATACTCTGTCCTCATGTTATCAATTATCAGGAACACTCAGTATAGAGGATTCCTGTTAATTGATAACAGGGGATACAGAAAAAGAGATTGAGGGCTCTGTGTTCTCAATCTCTTTTTCTATTTTAAAAGGGATATATCAGGGGTCTTTTTAGACCCCTAATATTTCCCCGAAGCCCCTAAAAGTATTATTTTAAAAAATTTAAATAAAATAAAAACATTTTAGGTTTCGGCCTGACAATTTTTTTTATTTCAGTTTCGTTTCGGTTTAAAAATTTCCATTTCCGTGCACCTCTACTTCTAGATATTCTAGCCTTATTTTTCTTTTCTTCCCCAGTCTACTGGCAGTAGCCATTTTTACTAAGGGCAGATTACTAAATCTCCCTTTACTTCCTGGAACTCTGGCACATGTGACTAGGACATGTGACCATGCACATCATCTCAGGGGAGGAAAATGCCTTTCCCTGAGATCTCATGAGATTACAGATGAGATTTCCCCATCAATGCTCTGCTGATGTAACCTTCCCAGGATGCAGCACATTACCTCACTTGTGCCCAAGAGGACCAGGAAGTGGAAAAACTGTAATTGTAAGTAAAATAAAAATATATATAACTAATAAATGTAAGATTATCAGCATTCAGAGCTGCACGCTGAGGTGACTTTAAGTGAGGGGGAGGGGGGGGGTAAAGGTCTGCTTTAAAAGCCCCCAAATATATATTTCCTGAACTCAGAGACCCTGTAGAGTAAAGTAGTGGTAGTTGCAGATTTTTATGTCACATGATAATTGTGCTACTGCTTATCACATTTAAATTTTCAGTAACAAATACACTCAAATAATTTTAGTACAAACACAATATAATACCTAATTTTTTGGTAACATTGAAAAGGCGGGGTTGCATTGAATAAATAGACACTGAATATGTCAAAGCTCAAAACCACACGCGCCCATGAAATGGCAACAATCAATGGTACCCCAAAGCCTTGTCAGCTCATCAGTTTAGAGTTAATAGTGACGCGTAGAGCGCAGTGGGCGTAGAATCACTGCTCTCGCCAAGGCGTGTGCCATATGTGCAGCACGATCCTCTAGGCAGCCGAGCAATTAGCTTACATTACAGCTCCGTATTTCTCTTAGCGCAGGTTCCCTTTAAATGCTCGCACACCTTCTGTGTGCAGACAGGAGGGAATAACGAATGTAAAAATAAATATTACACCCTTGCCAAAAAAAGTAGCAGAACTGTAATCTCCTTGCGCTCCGCCAAGCAGATGATACCGCTAAATCGTCTAATTGAATTAAACGTAGATTGTTTCTAGATGAGTCCTGATTATTCTGGGTGAATAGAGCTAAGTAGTATTACTGGCAGATAAGGAGGACGTCGCACAGCTAAAATATCTGCAATTTGCCACGGCAAGGAGATACCAATGTCGCCTGAATTTCGGCAACGAGGGACCCGCTAAATGGGCCTCATAAAGTGGCTTGACCTGCAGCCTTTGCTTCAGTCTTGCACAGTTGTACCGGCTCCTCTCCTGGACTGGAATTCCTTACTCTGATATCACTGAACACTGAGATCTTCTCACAATGTGCATTAGATGCTGCAGCAAATCAGATAGAGCCGGCCATATTTCCTGGGTGGAGGATGTCCAGCTTCATCTAGCCTTTCCTCCCCAGCCTGGCTGTCTATGGCCTGCCCCTTTCATCCAATAGATTTCAGTTCTTTCATAGAGGCTTAGTATCACATCCGGGCATTATCTAGAAAGGGGGGGGGGGGGGTCTGCATGCAAATACAGTCTGCCCAGTTCACAACTGTACCCTGGCCAGGTATGTCCGCCAAGGTTATAGCTTCCTTTTGATATCAACCCAATCCAAAGACTTCCATCAAGTCCCAAACTTAGTCATTACGGCCTTTACACGCAGCCATCAGCCCAAGCTTGATGTAGGGTTATGCAGTTCTACCCAAGAACCAGTCCAGATGTGGTTTAGAGTAGAGAAGGATATGGAGGCTTCCGTGACAACAACTAACTAGAAATTATTATATACTAAAAGAGTATTTGCTGCTTGGGATAGACTTCCAGCAGAATTTGTTAAACAGTCAACAGTAAGAGAATTTAAACATACTTGTTTGATAACGTTGAAAATTCCCCCGCTAAGGATGAGCTCAGGTTCGGGCTCAACCTGGTCTGAACCTGAGCTCCTCCGAACAAGGAAGTACCATGGGCACTTTCACCCAATCAGCTGCGGTGTGCACGTTTTCCACCCCGCAACTGCATATAAACAAGGTGGTATGCCTGTGCTGATGTCATTTGCCTAATATGGCCATAAAAGGTCAATTATGTTACTGCTTCCCACCCCTTGGCTTCGCTCCTCCCTCTACTCCCTCCTTCCTTCTCCCTTCTTCAGGGGCGTCCCATGACTTGGTGTCACCCGGAGAGGCCACTGGGTGACACCCTGCCATGACCTCATCGTGCATGCACGTGACATCAGCGCACACGTGCAATGTCATCACGCACGCATGTGATGGCGTCACACGCTGTTACTTGCCGGTGGCCATCTTGGTGATGGATGCTGGCAGAGAGAGGAGGGGACGGTCACCTGCTTTAAAGGGGTTTTTCATGCTTTAAAGGGTTTTTTTTTTTGCTTTGCTCTGGATCAACAGTGGGCAATTGTGGGCATAGCGGTCTGTTTAGGCTTTTTTTTTTTTTTTCATCTCTATAGGTTGAACTCGATGGACATGTGTCTTTTTTCAACCTGACTAACTATGTAACTATGTAACCTGGTGGCATACCTTATCCCTCCTCTCTTGTGCAACTGTCGTGCTCTCAGTCCATGAGCGAGTGCCTGACTTTTCAGAGGTGGTAACACCAAAATGACTGTCCTGTCAGTCATTTTGGTGTCACCCCCTCTGATGGTGTCACCAGGGTGAAGGTCGCGCCCCCGCCTACTCCCCTAGTGATGCCACTGCTCTTCTCCAAGCTAGTAGATGGATGGCTGTTGGAGACTGCTCTGTCCCTTGTGATCTCATACTGGACAGGAAGTTTGGGGAAGCCAAGCTGAAAAAGTTGGTGCTGTTCAGAAACATGATGACTGTAAGTGCTTGGAAATAACGTAAATAACTACTTTTATGGGCAAATTATATGTTTTTGATCTGGATTCATTTTTGAAAAAAGGTTGAGAGTTTAATATTACTTTAATGACTACAAAGCTGTATGAATTGGTGTTTTTCTTTATATTTGTCTGGAGTTTAGCTTTAAACCACAAAGTTCATTTTCCAACATTGTGAACCTTGACAGGTTCACTTTAAGGGAGGAAAATGTATGACGCTTTAACGAGACTCCTTGACAGGTTCACTTTAAGGGAGGAAAATGTATGACGCTTTAACGAGACTCCTTGTCTTCCCTCCTCGCATCCACATGGAGCAGAACCGGCATTTCGTTGCCACTAGGTGGATGCCTCATTTCCATTTGGGCATCAAATTGAATGTTTCTTGCATGACTTAAGTTGAAGTGCTGCTTACTAGAGTGGAAGTGATGTCTATTTCAACTGAGGCCTGGCTGAATAATTGCATTCAACTTATCCTGCTATTTCCTCTTCTGCTGACAGAGGACATGAATTATTTTTTTTCTATTTGCCGAGAGTTCTTGCCAGAATTTGTATCTGTCATCTCCCGACTTTCTCACCGAAGCCACTGGGATAGAGGTAGGACGGGGCCAGCAATCTCCTGCCTGATGATCGAGCGGCCAGAGAGATGAGACGCCGGGGAAAGCCTGAAAATCAATTTGTTCTATATTGCTGTCAGGACGGACATGCTTTTGTTATAGCAGAAGAGACGCTAAAGGAGCGAAGCAGGAATAACGCAGAACTGTAAATATGTAGAGGAAAGGGAAGTCATCTGGTTGAGTTTTTTTATTTATTTTTATTAACAATTGTATTTTATTTTTAATCATTTTTAATTATTTGTGATATGGTTTCTATAATTTTGATGACTGGTATATATGTATAATTAAATTATATTATAGCGCCCCCCCCTGACCCTCAGAGGCCTGTGGTGGACCCCCAAAGGCAGGGAGGGCTGACATTTCACTCTCAGGGGTGGTTCCTTAGCTGGGTTGTGAACAGTAAATTGGGCGCCAGTCACTACTTTTTAAATACTTTAATGTAGAACAGCAAAACTGGGAAAGAGGGTATAGGGCTTCAGATATCCATGACAAACATATTGCAGACTCACCAATCCCTTTCAGCTTCCATAGTCCCAGCACACTTCCCGGAACTTCTGCTTGGCAATCGTGCCCTGTAGACTTCACCTAAAGGTCACATGTGGTCAGAATATAACTAGATATTAAAGTGACACTAAACTCAGGAGCTAAACTTAAAAATGCATTCAAGTACCTGAACTATTAACAAAAATTTATCTTATTTGTCTATCACTCGGCTGTAGATCTTCAAATCATCTCTGAATTGGTGCCGACACTGTCCTTCCTTCTGGAGGGGGCTTTGTTCCCTATGGTACCTGTGTGTGTTGTAAAATAGCTACCTCTTCAAGCTCGCTCCTGTGATGGACTACAATCTCCATATAAATTAGTAAACTAAACATGGGATCGCAGTCCGCTTTATTTTTAGGTATGCTGTGTGAATAGGATTGCATGACAAACATAACACATAACAAATATATAGAAGGGTTTCTCAAATTTGACTGCAAAACTGGAAATACACTTTTAGTGGAAACAAAGACATTTTGAACAGGCTGAAAACAGAAGAAAACTTTAAGCATCTGTAGCGCCCTTTAAAATGTTGCTATTCAATTTAGAAATACCTGGACTGTTACCAGTCTGGATGCTGATTGTGCGGAGCTCTATGGGTGTCCCTGAATCTGCTGGATTCATTGCTCCTCCTGTTGCTGAGGAAAAGGGAGCCTTGGCATACAGTGAGGGAGGATCCATCCTCAGATTATGACTATGCACCTGACCCTAGCCAATCCCTGAGTAGGATGACTCAGAGGCATGGTAGGGGGCAGGAGAACCTGTTTCGTACTCAGCGGCTCCTTCGGGGGTGAGCGCTACACATCTTTCAGGTGCTTCTGTTAAAATCTTCTAGGCCAAAATGCAGGATTCTGCCCCAAAGAAGCTTTTTTGAGATTCACACGACTGGCCGCAAGGGACACAATGCTCAACCGGGCCATTGAAAACAATGGGATTCCTCTTGTTGAGCATTGTGGGGCTTAGAGAAAGAAGCTATAAAATGTCTAGGCGGGCAAGGGGCTTATAAAGTTTCCTTCTGCTTCTTAAATTCTCAGTTCAAGTGGACCTTTCCCCCAACAGTAAAAATACATGGTACATGCACCCCGTTTATGTGGATCCCAAACCATCTGCAAGTTATCTATTTAATCAGATTCATTTAGTTAATTACAATGTATTTCATCCCACTTCCTGGTCTCTTTAGGCACCGATGAAAATGCTCTTGCCACCAGTGAAGTCTAGCGAGATATCGGGGGGCTTTATTGCCAAGGCATAGAGTACAGCACTGGGTGCATGAGCCTGGGATGTGCTTCACATCATGTGGTGAGGGTAGTAGTAATAAAGTGAAGGGAGAAAGTCCTCTGCCCTTACTTAAAATGTCAACAGGGTGAAGAGCAGCCAACAAGATTCTAAGACGTAGAGCCCGTGTGAATTAGCCCTAACTCTGTAAGCCTGCCTTGCTTGCCTTATGCTTACATTATACTGCTGTTGGAAGAACCGGTATGATCCTCGTGATGGTCAGACATTAGGAGCAAGAGATTTCAGAAAGACCACCGAGTAAAAAGCACAGCTTGCAGCGTTTTCCTATTTTTCTTACAAAACTCCTATAAAAGTTACAGAAGCCTTAGTTAGTTCTAGGCAGACCGTGTAAACCTGAATTAGCCTTATTTCCTTTTCATCTTTCCCTTTCATCGTTAGTAATTAACCTAATTGCTATGCGTAACTGAAAAATCAAGGTATGTGAATCATTTAGCAGGGGGTTTTATAGGGAGAGCCAAGTTGCCCAATTATCCATATTAGCCCAGTGATCTGTAGAAATGCCAAAGCAATTAGTGTAGCTTACAGTAAGGGGAACGATCTTGCAGGAGTCCTGACTAATGTGAACCCAAACTCTGCAAATTGCCACCATGAGGCCAATATATGATACTTCCTGGTAGAAATAGAAGAATTTCATAAAACCCATTACTTTCATCTTTACCAATCCAGCCATGCCCATTCATGATATATTTTAAGTCACATTGCGTGTGCACAACCAACTGCTAACTGAGCGCCCAACTGTGTGCTGGATTGCAGTTCATCAGTTTCTCTTACTTGTTGCTTGGAGTTACTCTTTTATAACTTCCCACCAAAAATCTGGAGAATAAAATTCACCTTCACTTGTAGCATCTTACTCCCCTCCCTTTTCCCCTCTTCCTCCCCTTTTTGTATGTCCCCCTCACCCTGTGCTGTGATGTTTGTCTTTTGTGGTGCCACTACAAACTCTATTGAGCTGCTGCTATTTGATATATCGCTAGCTTTAAAACAGATGGTGAACCTTCATGGAATGCCACATATACAGTATGAGTGCCCTGTTGTACTTCATTGCACATGAGCTCCACACCTATATCATCGCACCTCTGGGTCAGGTTGTGAATACTGGTCCTTTACTGGTACCTCGCTTGCTATATCAGTTACGCACCTGATCATGGTAACCTCATATTCTGGAATACTTATGCACCTTCATTCCTCATCAGTTACAACAGGTCAACACCCAATGCACGCTGCAGTAACTCAGTGTGGAGCTGGCAATAACCCTTTACCAGCGACCCCGCCACAAAGTTGTGATACCATTGATGTACCCTAATGCAGTTAATGTTGATTAGGCACTATGTGATGTGTTGTAATGTATTGTACTGTACTGTTTACAATGCTGAAACCAATAAAACTTTATGGTTAAAAAAACAAAAAAAATTCACCTTCACAATGCCCAACTGATAGCTCTGGCTAGTGGCTGAGAAAACAATCAGCATTGATCTCCAGCTTGCTGATAGCTGAGGTGTCAGTTAGGACATAGTAATCACACGTACAGTATACTGAAAGGTCATTTATAAAATAAGTCTTCAGTGTGTAGAGGCCACCGCTGTCTGAAGATGGCAGTATGCCTTTGTTTAATGCTGTAATTGACAGATACAATTACAGTATTAAAACCAAACAAAAATGAAGTCAGGAACAATCTGGGATTGGTAATGTGCAGGCAGTAAGGTACAGGGAGGCAGGCAGGAGCGGTGGTCGAAGAGCAAGCCAAACTAGTGTTTCTCAACCTTTTTTTTAGGTGCAGCACCCTCTATTAAATCTCAAGGCACATCAGTCTAAAATGCAGTGGCATCACAAGGGGGGTGTGGGCCGCACCCGGGTGTCACCATTGCATTTTGGTGTCACCCCACTCTAAAAAGTCGGGCACTTGGTCACGGACCGAGAGCCCGACAGTGTCAGGCATTCCTCATCCCACCGGGTGAACGTCCCCTCCTCTCTCTGCCTGCGTCCATCACCAAGATGGCCGCTGGAAGGCATCAATCAGATGGTTGCGCATGCTCAATGACGTCACACTCACGTGCGATGAAGACATGGCGACATCGGGACGCCCCTGCTAAAATGTAATGGGTTTTAAGGTGGCAACCCCATGCAAAAACACAAAAAAGTAGGGGTTCCCCCCTACATCAAAGTCCCTCCCTTTTACATCTGAGTCCCGCCTTCATATCAGAATCCAACCATCACAGCAGGAGCCGCAGCTGCAGCAACATGGTAGAAGGTAGGAAGGCAGGCTGGAAAACTTCAAGGTAGCCCTGAGGAAGCCAGAAGGCCCCTGGTTGAGAAAGGTTGTGCCAAACATGGACCCCGCACATGACTAAGGTAGAATGGATGTCCCCAATATTTTTCTAATATAGACCACTATGCCCACCACCTAGTCCCTAGAAGGTAATAAAGAGACCACACTCCAATATGGCTTTAAATTGGCCTTAGCGGCTTTGTATTAAATAATTAAATATGAAATTACTCTTTAATCAAAAACTTCAACATCAGATAAAATAGGTTGCAGGTCTTTGAAGGCCACACCTTTTTTCTGAAATCCGTTCTCTGCGGCAGTACCAAAAACATGTTAGGCCCCCAGCCGCAACACACCGCCTCGGGGACAACCACCAACTGACCGCGGGCACTTCCAATGAATAGAGGACACCATACCAAGACAGGTCCCCAAACATTAACCACCATCACTTAAACGGCCTCCCAAGAACCCAACCGCCACAGAACAAAGCAAATGTCCTCGGTGCAACCACTGAAACAAAAAAAGGGGGTGGGTAGGTGGGCGGGAGTTTGCTCCTCGCCCGTCAGTCACCAACTGCTGAAGATGGAACCCCACCCACTCAGACCCCCACTAAAGCTCCGCCTAACCTTTTGTCCTGGCCAATCGGGTAAGTAAACTAAAGCCAGAAGCCAAAACATTAACTCTTTCTATTGTCTACCCTATTCACCTTGTCATGCTTGCCCTACGCTTATTTTTTTGTTTTATTTTTGTTCCGGGCATAACTTCATGGTGTGAATCGGCACTAAGCAGCTTACTTTGGACTTTTTTGCCTTGACTGCTTCTTAATGCAAGAGTACAATTTGTTTCATTTGGAGACGGTCCCATTAAAAAAAATTAATTACAAATATACATTTTGGATTAGGAAAATATATCTGATGAATAAAAAGATGAAAGTGAAGCTATCAAAGCTGGAAAAGGCTATTATAACATTCCGTCTTTTTTTTGTTTGAAAAATTACATCTCTTAACTAATTATTCCGAGCACCAGAGGCGTTTATTGTCTGCCCCGTACGTACTGCCAGTCGCGGCACTTTCTCTTTTTAATTTGCTTTTTTTCTACTTAGCTGCCTTTTGTCTTTTTATGGCGAACGATTCAGTAAGTGATCGCTTTGTAACATTTTAACGGAAGTAACGAAATAAAATGTTTTTGTTGCACTGTGTGGATTTTAGACTCTTTACCAGCAACTGAATTCAGCATCCGGGTTTCGTGTGCTTTTAACCCTTTCGCTGCCAGAGACGTGTTTGTATATTTATTTATTTTTTGCACATATTTTCTGAAAGCAGAGATCCTGGAGAAAAAAAATGGTGGCAGTCGTTTTCTGTAAAATTACCTTTAGATTAATGTTTGCGCATATAAATACAAATATATATAATATAAAAGATGTACACCGCTCAGCCATAACATTATGACCATTATTAAAGGAATAGCATTGATTATCTTGTTACAATGGAAGTGGGGGGATATATTACAATGGCATCTGGAAGTGGGGGGGATATATTACAATGGCACCTGGAAATGGGGGGGATATATTACAATGGTACCTGGAAGTAAGTGGGATATATTACAATGGCACCTGGAAGTGGGAGGGGATGTATTACAATGGCACCTGGAAGTGGGGGAGAAATATTACAATGGTACCTGGAAGTGGAGGGGATATATTACAATGGCACCTGGAAGTGGGGGGAAAATATTACAATGGCACCTGGAAGTGGGGGGGATATATTACAATGGCACCTGGAAGTGGGTGGGATATATTACAATGGCACCTGGAAGTGGGTGGGATATATTACAATGGCACCTGGAAGTGGGGGGATATATTACAATGGCGTCTGGAAGTGGGGGGATATATTACAATGGTACCTGGAAGTAAGTGGGATATATTACAATAGCACCCAGAAGTGGGGGGGTATATTACAATGGAACTTGGAAGTAGGTGGGATATATTATAATGGCGCCTGTCGCTGATACAGCGGCACATCCATGCTTACTTTCCTCCCCACTGGGCGCTGCTCTGTGTCCCAGCGGGGAGGAGAGAAACTGTGATAGCCGGCCGAGCGCTGTGGGAGGAGAGCGCTGTGAGCGGCCAGGGCGTCCCTTCAGCCTCCTATCACAGTCCGGCAGAGCGGTGTGTGGGCGGAAACAGGCTGCACTGTCACAGGAGACTGAGCTCTCCTCCCAGCACCGCTCGCTCAGCCTCCTGTGACAGCATGTCAGAGAGGAGAGCAAGGTACAAACACTCAGCGTTCAGTGATTGCTGAGTGTTTGTACATAATTGAGGACAGAGTATGTTTACTATAGCCTCAATTATGAATAAATGGGAAGTGATCTACATCACCTCCTGTTTATTCATAGTTGTAGTTATAGTAAACATACTTTAAAAAAATTTAAAAAGTTTATAAAAATTAAAATTAAATATTTGAAAAAGTTGAAAAAATGTCAAGAAAAACACTTTCGGTATCGGTTTCGGCCTGACAATTTTTTTATTTTGGTTTCGTTTCGGTTTTAAAATATCCGTTTTGGTGCACCTCTAATTACCATGGCACCTGGAAGTGGGGAGGGGGGTGGATATATTACAAAGGCGCCTGGAAGTGGGGGGGATATATTACAATGGACAAGGACCAAATTGTGATGAATAGACGACTGGGTCAGAGCAACTAAACTGCAGCTCTTGTGGGATGTTTGCCAGAGGTGGCCCCCCTGGCAAAGCCCTTTGCCCCTATGTTGATGGTGAAAGGGGCCTCTTCCAACATCTGGATCCCAAAAGCATGTGGGGATCTGCAGGAAAGGGGTGGTGGGGGGCCTCCAGATATCCATTCCCTCCCCTACATGAATGAGGAAGGGGTAAATAATAAAAATTGTGTTCGGTATTAATATCCTTGTTTCTGTAGCTGGCTGCACCTCCCGCCACATACTGTGTCTTCTAATTGCTTTGCACATTCTGTACAATAAAGATCACGCAGTCTGCGGATAATCTTTAATTATAAATCCAATCTTTTATTGGGTGTATACCTCATATACAATGAAACTGTCTTTGTATTCTTATTCATGTAATTAGATTATAGAGGCCACATTGTTGTATTATTTTATTAGAAGTTTATACCAATTACATTTGTAACAAGTAGACTGAGGACCACTTTTTCTAATTCTCGCAAAACAAATGGCAAACACACTCATCAATTCGTTACCAGCTTTACAGTAAGGTGCACACGGAATGGGCTTCAAACAGAAAAACAGAAAAAAGTTTCCCGGCACACTCACCAGCCAGCACGCAAAAAAACCTGTCTAACCACTAAGGTTAAGCACATTTTGCCCCGTGTGATCCAAGATGGTGATTCTCATAGGTTAGATTTGGGACCGCACTATATGGAGGTGCCTTGACGCGGCTGTACGGCTTTCACATATTCAGCAGAAGATGTGTATCTAAAACCTCTGCTTTTAACCTTAGTGGTTAGACAGGTTTTTTTGCATGCTGGCTGGTGAGTGTGCCTGGAAACACCTTTTGCTGTTTTACTTTTTCTAATTCATCTCGCGCTATAAAGACACATTGTGTTACTTTTTGTACTTTATATGTTTTTTTTTACATTTTTGTATAAAAGTCAGAAAACTTGAAGAGCTTTTTTCTAATAAAGAATAAAACATTTTTCTATGTACTGTTTTTGTTGTGCTGTGTGTACCCAGTGGAAGCTATATTTGCTCATCACATACACAGCTTCAAATTAAAAAGCAACAGATATGGAAGCGCACTACTGGTGTATGTACATACTGCTGTACCCTGGGGAGTGCTGTGCAAGCTTCTTCAAAACAGGGAGAGGAACCCTGTGAGACAATCAGATTTACACTTAAAGTGACATTAAACCTTCAGATTTTTAAACATAAAACAATACTGTAATGTGTGCCTTACTGTAATCCATGGTAGTTTCCCTTCTCTTTGCTGCTCTTCCTTTTAAATCTGTATCTGTTCTCATGCTGGGCAGAACTTCTGTTTTGCAGCAGACTGCCTTGTCTCTGGAATGGCTACATGGTGTCTGTGTGAAGGTTCACAACCTGAGCCAGCACTACAGGAAGAGGCACTCAGCTGCAAAGGGAAGTTCTCTCCCAGCATGAGAAGACATGAGGATTTAAAAGGAAGAGCAGCAAAGAGAAGGGAAACTACCATGGATTACAGTAAGGCGCACATTACAGTATTGTTTTATGTTAAAAAATCTGAGGGTTTAATGTCACTTTAACAAGAGAGCGCAACTACCTTACTGTAAGTCACATCAGGCTTTACAGTACCCTGTTAGGTAGTTGCGCTCTCCAGTTAAGTGTAAATCACATATACAGCTTCGGCTTCCCACTTTTTAGTGCTACACAATGGTTGTGCCTCACGGCTCCTTCTCAGGCAGCCAATTCACTGAAAACAATGCACTCCCTGTGTGGCTGACACCTTATCTGAACAACTGCTAGGCAGATTTGTGGGTAAAATATCTATTACAAAACTATGGAAAGACAAAAAGAAATACAAAAATTGAAGCCATGAACGCCACACCAAAGATTACTTTACAGTAGACCTTTCTTTAACACAATATACAGCAAGAAGCTCTACCTTTTATCAACAAAAAGTTATCCTTGACCTCCAGTCCAGTGACATTGCCTAGGCTGAGATGATGCCATCAGTCTGCTGCATGCAGGAGGAAGCATTTCCTCAGTCTTCCCTCCCCCCAGTGATCAGTCTCCTGCAGGCAGGAAGACGCATTTCCTTAGTCTCCACTCCCCCAGTGATCGGTCTGCTGCAGACCAGAGCACGCACTTCCTCTGTCATCCCTGCCTCAAGGATCAGACTGCAACACTGTAACTTTGTAGCAAGTCACGAAGTGTGTCAAACCTTTGTGACCACAACCAAGAACTGCACAGGTACCGGGATTTACATGACTGTGTCATCCTGGAGCCAGAATCTCAGTCCAGGAAGTGGATGGTGGCCCTGTATGATGTCTGAACAAAGATGGTGCTGTCCTTCTGAAGAGAAATCAGATTGTTGGGAGGATGACTGAGATCTCTGTGAGAGGTAATAAATATCTAGTAATGTTACACTTACACATGCCTTGCAGGATCACGCCTGGGCCAGGCTACAGCCGGACTTCCCAACCTTGTGTGTGCCGACAGACAGAATCCCAGGACATAAGGCCACTCCCCCAGCTCCTCCTCCAAGGCTGTTGACTGGCAGCGGTTCCTGAGATGCTGTGAGTCTCTATAAGGTGTGCATCCATGTGCTTTGGATGACACTAAGGACGAGAGGACACGTAGTCCATATGAAGGTGGCCATGTGACCTTTTTGGGGGGATAGAAGAGGCACTGAGTGATCTGGGGGGTGCCTTTCACAAATGCAAAATGTAAGTGACCACATATGTGAAGAATGTTTTTATTAGGAATATTGCCATGCTAGATTTGAATATATAAAACAAAAAAAAGTGGAAAGTTTAAGCTAAGTCCAGGAAAAAAAACTTTTTTTGTAGAGCGTTGTGGATAGAACGAAGAAGGGTTAGAGAACCAATCTGGTTTTCCTCATATCTGGGCTCTGTTGCCAGTGAAGTCCACCTAATCCTAATGCTGCTTCCTGTGATAGAGGGGCAACAATGCTGCACTGTTCTTGATTCAGTGCAGTGTTGTCACCCTCATGTAGACTGTGCCAGCTTGCTCTACAAAGGGATGAGAAAATGTTGTAGGGGGCGTGTCTGTCAGCATTGTCACTGCTGATTGACAAGCCTGTAGCTTGTCAATCAGCACCTGGCCACACCCAGTCCCACCCACTGCTTTCTGGATTGAAAACACTGCCTCTGTTTGCGGAACTCTCCCACTGTGAGCTGCAGTGTCTGGGGGGGAGTGGGTGAGATGCAAATGAAGGTGGAGGTAAAGGGAGCTTTTTGGTAACTTTATTAGGTTTGTGTATTAAGTAGTAAGTGGATTTGGTACTCGTTTAGACTGTCATACTGGAGCCTTTCAGTTACGGTACACATTAAAAGTCACTCAAAGCTTTTCATTTTGTCTAGTATGCATTTTTGATCTGCAGTATCTACTGGTAGTGTGCTTTGGGTGACCATTTCTAAAAACATATGGCAACATGGCTAATTAGGAAGAATATTTCATGTCATCTCTACCAAACTTGGTCAATTGAATTGAGCGTGTGTACAATATGTCCCGCCACTGCACCGCGTCCATATGCAGGCTGTCAAGTTCATTTGTCTTCTCCTTATTGTGTATTGACTCAAGGAAAACAATGACCTAATTATTTGTTATTTCTGGCAGTCTCGTACGCGGGGATCACAGTGATTCAAATTAGATTTGGGCACAGCCGCTTGCCGCGCCAGGCTGAATATTCATTTTACCTCCCTTGTCTGTTCGCCTAACGAGAGATCCGTCCAAAAGGTCGGCGGGAGATCGGGCTGACCTCAAGAGACATCACTGTGGATTCCGTAAAATGTCACAATGGCCGAGCATAATCAGAGCTGGCTCTCACTGCCCTTGACACAGAATTTAGATCTTAACCCCTCTAGATCATCTTGATGATGGATGAGAGGAATATTTCGGTAAAATTGATTTTGCCTTGCATTGCACTGGTTTAAATCACAACCAAGACTTTACCTGCATGGCACTGGGGTTCCTGGTTTAAATTCCAACCAAGACACTACCTGCATGGCACTGGGGTCCCTGGTTTAAATCCAGCCAAGATACTACCTGCCTGGCACTTGGGGCCCTGGTTTGAATCCAACGAAGATGCTACCTGCATGGCACTGGGGTCCCTGGTTTAAATCCAACCAAGACACTACCTGCCTGGCACTTGGGGCCCTGGTTTAAATCCAACGAAGATGCTACCTGCATGGCACTGGGGTCCCTGGTTAAAATCCAACCAAGACACTACCTGCATGGCCCTGGGGTCCCTGGTTTAAATCCAACCAAGACACTACCTGCATGGCACTGGGGTTCCTGGTTTAAATCCAACCAAGACACTACCTGCATGGCACTGGGGTCCCTGGTTTAAATCCAACCAAGACACTACCTGCATGGCACTGGGGTCCCTAGTTTAAACCCCAAACAGGACACTACCTGCATGGCACTGGGGTCCCCTGTTTCAATCCTAATCAGGACACTAACTGCATGGTACTGGTGTCATTGGTTTAAATCCCAGCTAGGACAATACCTGCATTTGTTTATCCGATTAACTGATTAATCGAACTTAATAATCGGCTAACTAATCGATTTTGAAAATAATCGTTAGCTGCAGCTCTAATTGAGTTATCATGTTATCCCTGTACTAGTGTATGTGTTTCCTCCCACACTCTAGACATGCTGGTACACTTTTTGGCTAACTGTCCATATTGGTGCTAAATTGGCCCTGTTGTGTACATATGAGATAGGGACCCTAGATTGTAAGCTCCTTGAGTGCAGGGACTAACTTGAATGTCCAATATGTAAATTGTTGGCAATATATAAACACCTATAATAAATAAACCCTAAGGAGCCATGTAGAGTAAGACAATATTCAAGAGCTTATTTTCCAAAGATTTCTGTACCTTTTGCCACCCTCACAATGAGCTCTTCTAACCCCTCCACCCACCCAAAAAATGAATAAAGCTCCATACTTACCTAGTTCTGGTGCTTTGTCCAACCACAATTTTAACCCTTGCGCTGCCCTCCGATGTATCTCATAGCTGACCCCTTTAAACAGACTGCCGGTGGCTACTCTGTGTACATTTGTAAAGCTGACTGTTGACTTTACAGTGAAAGCCATTCTGGTGGCTGAGTTGCCACCAGATTGCTTCCACAAGCTAGTGAAGTGCGGACACACCCCCGCCAGACATCCCTGCCTTGGGAACGGCATCTCGGGTGTCGGCAGGATGTCGTGGGAGGAGAATGGTGACCATCCGTTCACAGATCTCCTCCCCATTCTAAGGAACCGGAAGTGACGCTGATTGCACCACCGTTAGTCCCTTAGCTGCTTTTGCTCTGTTAGTCCCTTAGCTGCAGAACCCGGGTAATAAGCTATTGGAGCACTATCTACACTCCAATAGCTTATTTTGAGTGGAAAAGTGACATTATGGGTCTTTTAGACCCCTAGTGTCACCTTAAAGAGTACCTGTCACCTCCAATGTGCTATCACATAGGGAGCTTATAAGCCCCTTATGAGATAGCAATAAAGTGAAGAAAAAATTAAAAAATTAAAAAATAAAGGTTTTTAAAAATAAGAGCAAAAAAAATGATTGTAAAAAAATGTCTAATGTCCCCCGTCCCCGTGTGTAAACACGTGTCTGGTGCGCCTATGCACGAAAATGACGATCGTGCCACTCATGTTAGGTATCACCGCATGCGCCAGAGTGAGAGAAATAATTCTAGGGCCAATATTTGCAGATATCTCTAAACTGATGACCTGTATGGGCTTTTAAAGCGTTGCCTATGGACAATTTGGGGTACCATAATTTGTCGCAGTTTCACGGATGCACACAATTTTTAACCTGGGCATGTTTAGTATCTATTTACTCATCCTAACCTCATCTTTTATATTTTAGAAAACAAATGGGTATTATATTGTGTTTTTGGGCACCAAAATCAACTTGAGTGAATTTTTTTAACTACATTTTGGGGTTTGATAAAGAGTTGTGATAATATCGTACGACATAAAAATTTGCAGCTGCCAGCATTTTATTCCCCAGGGTTTTTGTTTTCAGAAAATATATAATGCTTGGGGGTTTTTAAGTAATATGCAGGCCTAAAATGTGTGCAAAAAGTACCAAAAAGGCCTTAACAGCGAAATGGTTAACCAGCTGCCCAGTCCTCTTATATATAAATTGAAGCTGGAACCTTGGCACCTCAACTGCAGTAAAACTACAAATATTATTATGCCACTGCCTCTGGGAGTCATACCTGTGGCTGTTAGCGTCTTGCAGTGCCTCATGAGACTCGTAGTTCCACAACAGCTGGAGTACCGAGGTTTCCCACCCCTGATTTAGGGAGTGCTTATGTAATTGAAGTCTATCTATCCATCTGTCTTGACACATATATCTGTTGGATCAGGAAACATCACTCCTTTAAGTCTCTGCCAGTTCCATTTTGGTGCCATTGTGAGACCGGGGCGGTGGAAGGGTTACAGAATCAACGTTTAGCTGTAGAAGTATGGGAGCACAGAAGGACACGGATGAGTCAATGGCAACCGGCACAGTGGCGGTGGGACAGGATGAGTGATTCAGCCAGTCAGGACGATGTGCAGGCTGTCTGCCTACTTTATACTTCAGATATCACATAATAACCAGAATTCCGTGAGATGATTACTTCAGTTCCCCTATCATTTCTGTCTTTTTGGAGATCACCAACTTTTTTCACCATAAGGGGCTGCTGCTGCAAAGTGCACGGTACTGGGGCGCTGTACAGCTCCGCTTCTCAGGTGGGAGGATGGCAGTGCGTTGATCGGCACGGGCTGAAGCCCTGGCAAAGGATCTGGTGGGGAGCCGATTTGGGGGCGACGATGATCTAACGATGGTCTGACTGGATTGTGAGCGGGGGGAAAGGTACAATAGTCTGACGCGTTTCTGAGCAGGGGGGGAGCTAGGCAATGGTGGCGGGCTTTTCAGGAAGGGGGCCCGAGAACAAATCTTACACCAGGGCCCTTTGTTCCTTTGGCTCACCACTGGAAGAAGCAGTCTCTCTGCAGGTGTGAACAGGGTCTAAGACAGCTGCCACTAGAATAGGTGTCCCCATTAGAAGATCCCCCATCTGTTCCTGCTCTAGTGACAACCATAAACCTTGGATTTGTCAGCACCTTATGTGGTCACCAGAATGGGTGCATTTCTAGTGGGGACAGGGACATCAATAAAAAAGGATTTAAAGTAGTATCAAACCTCTTATTCAATAATGAATCCAAATCAAACAAATATACATTCTCCAGCAAAGTAATTCTTTACATTTTTGCCCAAGCACTTACAGTCGTCATGTTTCTGAACAGCTCCAACTCTCTCAGCTCAGCTCCCCTGAACTTCCTGTCTAGTACAAGGTCACAAGGGACAGAGCAGTCTCCAGCAAGTATCCATCTAATAGCATAAGGAGGGAGAAGGGAGGAACGGGAGAATATCTTGCCTTGCTGTCCCTGTGTGTTTGTGGAGACACACACAGTTTACTAGCACACACAAGGGTGACTCCATAGGTGGCCCCTGCGAGGGAAAGGAGCCACCCTGAAACAGGATATGAGGGCCAATGCTCTGGAAACTCGAACTTTTAAACGTCAAGTATCAGCATCCATTGTAAGTGATTTAATCAGCATTTTGGCTTGACTATCACTTTAACACTTCCACCACTCTATCCAGAAAACAATCAGTTTGGGCTCTTGATACAATTTAAAGGGCAAGTTCAGGAGATTTCGCCCACAATGTATCAATGTGTCAACCAACAAGAAATATGTGTTGCTGCCATCGCACTTGTCCTCAGTTCTGTTCTTATATCCTGTTTTGTGTTTTTACATCTATAAAAGAAGAAGAGACGTTGTAAGTGCTTTCTGGTGGTGACCCAGTCAGGCCCTCCGCCTGCCTTAATGTAGCTTTCATGTTTGCGAATGGCGAATGCGAATGCGTTCCTTTGTTTCATGTGTCCCTGTGAAAACGATACGTCGTGTGAATAAAAGCCTTGTTTTGTTGTTGCAGAGGACACACGTTCTCAGAGACATGAAAGATTCACTAGGATGACTCTTCTCGCCGGCTATAGAAGTCTTTCATCTCTGAAATGCATCGCTGGGAAGAACGGGTTCCCGCTCCGCCAGCCGCTTATTTATTTCCTCCTCTTTATCAATTTATTTCAGTTGTGACTCCTCTGTTGATTTTAAGAAGAACTAAAATGAATAAAAAGTAGGGCACGGATGGAAAAATAGCTGCTGAAATCTCTGAACTTTTACAGTACGACTTTTACATTTTTTAGGACTTTTTAGCAAAAACAGGCAGTTGATCTGCATTTGTACTGCCCCCCCAACCACCCACCTAAGGGGCACAATAGTATCCCTTGGGACTCATCTCTTCAGGGAAGCCTATCCCACTTCAACCTAACCGCTCAACCATCACGTTCTCAAACAATTCATCCCCACACAGCTCCCTCCTCATGTATCACTGGCCCCTCCCTTTTAGATTGTAAGCTCTCAGGGGCAGGGCCCTTCTTACCATCTTGTCTTGAATTGTATTGTAATTGTAATGTCTTCCTTATATTGTAAAGAGCTGTGCAAACTGTTGGCACTATATCAATCCTGTATAATAATAATAATAAGAACAATTAGAGGTGCACCGAAATGAAAATGTCAAAACCGAAATTTAAAAAATTGTCAGGCCAAAACTGATACCGAAACCGAAAATGTTTTTTATTTTAATTTTTTAAATATTTGATTTTTTTTTTTTAATAAAAATGTATATTTATTTTTATTTATTAATTCATTTTTTATTAAATATTTCAATTTTTTACTTTACTTTTAGGGGCTTCGGGGAAATATTAGGGGTCCAAACAGACCCCTGATATTTCCCTTTTAAAATAGAAAAAGAGATTGGGGACACAAAGTCCTCAATCTCTTTTTCTGCAGCCCCTGTTATAAATGAACAGGAATCCTCTATGAGTGTTCCTGTTCATTGATAACATGAGGACATTTTGTGTTTACTATAACCACAATGATGAATGAACAGGAGGTGATGTAGATCATTCCCATTCGTTCGTAATTGAGGAGATAGTAACCATACTCTGTCCTCAATTATCTACAAACACTCAGCAATCACTGATCACTGAGTGTTTGCTCTCGCTCTCCTCTCTGACACGCTGTCACAAGAGGCTGAGTGAGCGGTGCTGGGAGGAGAGCCCAGCCTCCTGTGACAGTGCGGGCTGTCTCCGCCCACACACCGCTCTGCCGGACTCTGACAGGAGGCTGAGCGGTGTGAGAGGAGAGACGCCGGCCACTCACATCGCTCTCCTCCTGCAGCACTCGGCCGGCTGTCACACTTTCTCTCCTCCCTGCTGGGACACAGAGCAGCGCCCAGCGGGGAGGAGAGAAATTACGGAGGCGCCGCTGTATTGGCACAAAAATGGCACTTTCGGTGCATCCCTAATAATAATAGCCTGGCTGTGACGGCAAAGTGTAAACAGCACGTCAAATTTGGCAGACGGTGCCGCTTGCCAACTGTAAGAATGGCAATGAATGGGGCTTGCCACTGAAAATTCCCATTTGGGAAAAACAACCAACCACTGCTCTATTGCCCTCTGAAAAGATGACATTCCATCGTAATGGTAAAGCCGAACTTCGGCAAAATTACATCTTAACCCTTGAGTGGGGCTACCCCCATACTGCAAGGGTTAAGTGCTCGTTTTGTCAAGGGAGCTAAAATAACAACGTTATACTCACCTGAACCACGATCGTGGCTCCAGTGAGCTCATCACGTCCTATACAATGTATAGAACGTGAGGACACTGCAGGACATTACATCGCTGGCGCAGAGGAGGAGCGAGGCTGGAGGGAGCGATGTGGGAGCCAGCCAGGATCATGGTTTGGGTGAGTATATCTTTGTTATTCTAGCTCCTTAGGCAAAACAAACACTTAACCCTCACAGTGCAGGGGTAGCACCACTGCGATTGTTAAGATTTAATTTACCCAGAGTTCTGCTTTAATAGCAGCAAACAGTATAAGAGCCTTAAAACAAGCCATCACTGACCTCTCTAGCTGCTTCTGCTGTGAAGTGATTTATTCTCAAAGATTCTCAGAGGTCTAGACAAAGGTTCCAAAGTTGAGTTTTAATTAAAGAGCGCATTCACTCCATTTCTAACAAAATGTAAAAAAATAAAATAAAAGTTTCAGCTTCAGTTTATGGCAACATGCGGCATAACGCACATGCAATGATGCACCACAATAAAATTGTGGGAGTTGTAATGTCAAAGCATACAGTATACTTTCCTGTTATAACATCAGCATTGTAATAAGAATACATACTAGAGAAAGTATTGTACTGCCAATAGGCAAGCACCACGGATTATGATGATGCAGAACCTACTGAGTGTGCCATAATGTAGACCAGTATTTCTCAACCAGGGTGCCATGACTCCACCTCCCACTCTCTGCCATGCTGGCTGATGTGATGGCAGGACCCTGATGTGAAGGGGGGACTGAAGACTCAGATGTGAAAGGGGGTTCTGATGTGAAGAGGGAACTCTGATATGAAATGGTGGCTCCTGATGTGAAGGAAGGGGGCTACTGATGTAAAAAGGGGCTTTTCATGGGAAGGGGGGAACACTGATGTGAAAATGGGACTCTGACATGAAATGAGGGCTTCTGATGTGAACAGGGACTCTAATGTGAAAAAGAGAATTTAATATGAAGGGGGGCTCCTTATGTGAAGGTGGAAACCCTGCCTTCCTTTGTTGTTTTTCCTTGGAGTCCCACCTTAAAATCCATACCAGGCCCCGAACTTGAATAAGGGTCTGGTTTGGAATTAATTTTGCAGGGACCACACACAATTTTTAAACATTTTAGACTGGGGTGCCATGAGATTTTGCATACTTTTAAAGGATGTCGTGACTGAAAAAAGGTTAAGAAACATTGATGTAGACACCTTCATGTGGACTGTCCTTATTTGGTACTAGATTCAAAACCGAGTCTAGCACTTTCCATTTTCCTTCATAGTCCTGAGCTGCTGTGTGTTAAGATTTTTAACTGATTGCCTATGATGCCTTTAAATACCTTTTACTCTTAGTGAAAATGGGCGTCTTTCTTTCCATCTACAGCGCTTTATGCCAACATAAATGAGTAACAGCCAGGCCCAGAATTCCCACAAGGCCACCGAGGCCCGGCCCCCGGGGCAGCAGAGCGCAGAGATAAAATCTAAAAAAAAATTAAATTGATTAAAAAATTAAATAAATAAAAAATAAAATATAATTGAATAAAAAGTGATAAAAATAAAGAAACAGTAAAAAAAATTGAAACTAGCCCCGTCCCAAGGCCAGGTTCCACAATAGGCCCCCCCGCCCTGCCATCTGGTTGCCATTCTCAATTGATGGGGAGGGGGGCTTGGCGGCACGGGGGGCTTATTGTGGAACCTGGCCTTGGGGCGACAGGGGGAGTAAATCCGGCCCTGGTAACAGCGGCACCACTTGTCACCAGTGTCCCCCACATAGACTTGCAGTATCGCGGTAGACTGGGGGCGTGTATGACCAGTTCTTTTATCTTACAATGGGCAGTGGACAGCTTGGTTAAACTCTGGTGCCTACTGGACTCCACAGTCAAATGTAGGCACTTTGCACAATTGCTATAACAGAAACATAAAGATAAGCCTATGACATTCAAGACTGAAGCACAAACTTGCCTTTAGCTGTGACTTCAGTAGAGCTTTATGTCCACATGGAGGTAACTTTATCATAATGTTGCCAATCACCGGTGAAGCCAACTGTACACAATTATATACATTGGCTGTTTGACTGCAGTCAATGTTTGGCTAACAGTTTTTACACCCGGCTCTTCATTGATTGAAAAATCGACTTTGTTGACGTGTGTGGTACCAGCAGAGCCACCCACAACTCAAATGTTGGCCGGTTCAGCAGTAATGTGCCAATTTTCAAGCAGTATATGTCCAACTTTAGGCTCAGTGCCTTGTCATTTGTATGCAATCATGTAGTCATGCTTGCCTACTGGTCCAGGCACCTGGCGAATGAAGGGATTGCTGTACCCAGTGCAAGCTGGAAATGAGCTGCTAAAAGGAGCACCTTTGAGTAACTGGTGCTCGCAAGAAAACAAAAATTGTTTTCAAAATATAAAGCGACAGTATAATTTTTAAGAAATGGTTCATCTCTCATTATTTAAATGCTGTCCTTGGGCTCCAGTCCAGTGACTTTGCCTAAGTTGAGATGATGTCAACGGTTGCTACAATCAGAGGAACATGTCCTTAGTCTCCTCTTCCCAAATGATCAGGCTGCATCAGAGCCTGTTTTGTGTTAGACATTTGTGAACCCATCCAATAATTGTACAGACAGCAGGATTTTCGAGCCAACCTTTCAGTTTAACATTTAGAATTTTTTTTCGTTCAACCCGCAGGCTGAATGAAAACAATTGACCCGATTCCTCCATCAACACAAACAGCGCGTCGATCGAGGAAACCCGCTGTTTACATTGTATTCTGATAACTGCCGCCATCACCTGTCAGAATACCCAATCAGAGTGGGCAGCTCATTGGCTGACGGCTCTGATCGATCGAAAATTTTCCAGCTGGCTCCTTTGATCAGGATCAGTTGATCGAGGAATGCCGGCTGAAAGGGAGCCGACCGCCCCACACACTGCGAATTTTGGCCGGTACATTTAAAACCGGCCGAAATTCGACCAGTGCATGGGCACCTTTAGAAGTAGATAGTGACCCATCTGATGCTAGGTCCTCTTTAAAGGGGACCTCTTTGAGACTATCACTTTGCCTGGAGGAGTTAATAGATGATCACTGCAGATCAGTCAAAGCTTGGGGCACTTGATTCACTCATCTCTTTGCAGTGATTCACACTATTCAGTCTGATAGCTGGCAATTCTCGTTTTACTGCAGCCAATGCCTCTTAAATACAATAAGCAATGCAGAGAGCTTGTGGAGCTCTTCCTTCCAGATGGGAGCTTTCAGACATAATGTCAGGTCTCAGTAGGAAACATTGCATTTTATTGTTATTCCAGTGTTCAGCCTCCTCTGCTGCGGAGGGAATCTTCCCGGCTCCTCATCCACAATGCCTCGGTCCTAATAAGATACGGCATAATCTGTGAGCAGATGGGAAGAGGCTATGTAATACAGTAAAGCTGCACCTGTTTATGATGCGGATACAGTATGGTAAATTTAGCAAGTGGGTGGGTGCTCCTCGCTCCCCACAATCACTTGTTCCCACCGGGAACATTGTTGTCCCAGTAGTTGCACCTTCATGTTGTCCAGAATAAATGTATACATTAATGCGTGCTTATCATATATTGTGTAATATTCAAGGAGCGTAGATTGCTTTCATGTGCTTAGAGCCAAATGCGTGTTCTATGATAAAATGATTTTATGCCAGAGAACAGCAATCACTAACACTGAGTGAACATATTCACGGGTTAGAGGTGAAGAGGACCTGTCACTGAAGAAGAACTCCGGGAAAAGCAAAGACTTACAGTGAGGCTACCCCTGCACTGCAAGGGTTAAGTGATCGTTCTGTCAAGGGGCTCAAATAAATCAAGTATACTCACCTGATCCTCGATTCCATGGCGGTCAGCACTCACCTCTAGACATGTGCGATTCATTTTGTCCGAATTGAAATTTGGATTCATGTTACGGAAATTTGAGTGCATCCGATGTAAAAAAATTACCAATTGGAACGTATCCAAATTTTCCGATAACAAAAAATTTCAGATGCATCTATATTTTTTCTGAATGTCATTCTAAATGAATTTATGTTCTTAAACGTTAAAATTTTTTAAAAAAGCGATGATTCCTTTTAGGTCTGGTAGAGATTTTAGGGGGATACCAATGGCAAAAAAAAAACAAAATAAAAAAGCGCAGGGACCCCCTAAAATCCCTTACTAGACCATTGATCCGAGCAGCCACCTGGCAGAGCAGGAAAGGGGGGGATGAGCATGTGCACCCCCCCCCCTTCCTGCACCATATTAGGCCACATGCCCTCGACATAGGGAGGGTGCCTTGACAGGGTGCTTTGATGTGGATCTTCATCGTTGGACAAAGTGAATGACCTTTGAATTACATTGATGGACTTTTGGGGGGGGGGGATTTATTTTTTGAATGAAGGAATTGTCAAAAACCTTTGTCTTGTTTGTCTGTGAAGGTTCTCATTCATCCAGGTCATGGTATACAATATCTGTGAAAAATAAGTCAAGGCAAATAGACTGAATTGAGAAAGCTGGTTGGATGACCAATGAAACGTCTTCAAGAAAAATACAGCGAGTCCAGTTGCCTTGACTTATTTTTGACAGATATATTTGTCATGTTTGGTGTTTGTTTTTTCAAAAAAGGACTTTTTCACAGTGTTTTGTGTTTATTTAAATTTTTAATTTTTATTTGGTGATTGAGCAACTACCCCTTATTCATTCATGAGGGGGGACGGCATCTAGGTGGCCCCTTTATGAAAGGGGGCGCACAGATTCCTATAAGCCCCTTGTCCGCAGATCCCCCACAACCACCGGACCAGGGTTGTAGGGAAGAGGCCCTTGTTCTTATCGACATGGGGACAAGGGGCTTTTCCAGGGGGTCCTCCCTGGCAAAGCATTCTCCCCATGTCAAGGGCATGTGGCCTGGTATGGTGCGGGGGGGGGGGCAGGCTGCTGATCAAGGGTCTGGTAAAGGATTTTAGGGGCAACCCCATGCATGATTTTATTTTTTGCGTGCGGTCTTCTCTAAAAATCCTACCAGACCTAACGGGTTTGGTATGAATTAGGGCGGAGACCCCACACTTTTTTTTTAAATTTTAACATTTAACATCAGTTCCTTGCATCCTTGCACATGCCCTCGACTGGGAGAGGGTGCTTTTATGGGGGGTCACCCAGGGTGTCACCAAGATGCTGCCCCCCCCTCGTGAATGAGTAAGGGGTAGTTGTTACCCCTACTCATTCACCAAATAAAAAATAGACAAAATGTAAAAAAACACACCACACGGTCCTTTATTGAAACTCCCCCCCCCCCCCAAAAAAAAAAAGTCCATTGATGTTATCCAAAGGTTGTGCAGTGATGTAGATCCACCTCAATCACAATGAACAACATCCGTCGATTCGCTGAAAGAAAAAATACCCGCTGACCTGTCCAATCCCGTCGAACTCTTGACGCAAAATAACAGTAACAAGATCTGACTCTAATGTCAACAAAAGGGCAGAGCAGGTTGTGACATCACGGGACTTGTTCCACCTATTTGTTGACATTCAGGACTAGACCTGTCATAATAATAACAACTGCCGTGCTATCCGTGACTTCCGAATGCTATTCGGGTCTGGGAGCCGAGTTGTTGTCGGGCTCCCAGACCCGAATAGCATTTGGGAGTTCCTAACAATTCAAACCACCAGCAGCCACCTTAATTTTGCCTTCCACGTTGATGCCAATGTATTTCCCTGGGGATAAAAACTCCTCATCTCACTCATCTTCATTTCAGACATATTGAAATTTACCACTGATATGTTGCACAAAAATATTCCAGCACAGGACATAAAGAGAAAGGGAAATTATATTTCAATTGTTTTACACTTAGTTTGTAACCTATAAAAATCATATAATATCATATACAAAATAACCGTATCAATGTCAGAGAATGGGTCCAGCACAGTCTGGTTCAGGTGCACCGTATTAAAAATACACAATTCACAGAATAAAATGTGCACTTTTGATGAGGTTTTGCGTAGGGATGTACCGATACTGTCTTTTTGGTATTGAGTACCGATATTTTTTTTCAGTACTCACCGATATCAGATACCGAAAGTCTCATTAAGGAAGCTGGGCGGCATGTAATGACTCGCCACCCGGCTTCCCGATTAGCAGGGAAGCCGTCTTCATGCTCCCTAACCATAAGCATGGAGCCGGCTTTCTGGTCAATCAGGAAATTAAAGGCACGGGTAATGACTCGCCACTTGTGACGAGGGAGCATGGAGCCAGCTTCCTGGCCAATCAAGAAGCCGGATGTAACAGACTTACCCGTCCTCGGTCCAGCGCTGCCTGGCGGGGCCGAGCACGGCCAGCTCCTCCCCTTCAGGGCCGTCCAGGACGGCAACTAGCTCCGCCTCCTCAGGGCCGTCCAAGACGGCGACGAGCTCCGCCCCTTCATCTCCATCATGGACGGGACCCAGCTCCTCCCCTTCGCGCTCTGCGAGGAGGGATTTAAGGGAGCAAGATTGTTTGTTCAGCGTCCGACCGTTGTGAACGGTGCACGCTGAACAAGACGAGGATCTACCCATTGCAGCACCTGAGGACTCAGCAGCAATCACCCAAAGAGCAAGTAGCCTGAGGGCATATGAGACAGTATCTGAATGGTTGCTGACTTCTATTCTTAAAACACTTTTGCTGGAGTACAATTGATTGTGAAGTGCTGTTGATGATTTGAACACTGGGAAAGGATTGCTAACATAGCCTGTGCCTTAGTTCTCATATTCCTGCAATAGACTGGTAGCCTGCTCAATACTGATTATCTCCTGCGGGAGCTACACCTGTATATTGTCATACCTTCAATAGTCTACTAACCATAAGCATTACTGAATCCTTCAGACATAAACTGTGAGGGGATTGCCTTCACGGCCTGTGCCTCTGTTCCCACTTCCATGCTAAAGACTGTTAACTAGTTAAATACTGTTTACCACCTGCCGGAGCTTTGCCTGTGTGCTGTGCATGTTAAAAGCTTGAACAGGGAAGTTATTAATTGCTAGGAAACATTTACCACACTCTTGCTGGGACTGGAATGGATCATTACCTTAAACCACATAACTAAGTGGCTAAAACCTGCTGTAGTGACATAGTGGGATCTGTGTGTTGCGTCTCCTATAACCACTACCGGCCTGCTGTGCTGTTGGGGCAGGTGTATTGGGGGGATTCACAACACTCAGTTCACCCAAACTAGAGCAGGGGAACCAGGAGACCCTGTAGCACTCACCGACTCCCTCTCCTCTGCACATACTAAACTTAATTGCCTAAGTGGCAGGGAATGATGTGAATTGATTCCAAACCCTCCATCAAACACTAAATGGAGTGTGAAGGAAGGAATCAAAACTGAACCCTGTCATTACACCTGTAACTCCGCAGTTGAGCGTCCAGTTATAGCCTCACGGGTCATTACACCGGACAGCGTGTAATGACTCGCCGCCTGGCTTCCTGATACTAGAAGTTCTAGTATCGGGATAGGCATTTGGAGTATTTTGGCGAGTACGAGTACTTTCCCAAATGCACGGTATCGGCACCGAAACTAGTATTGGTATGGGTGCATCCCTAGTTTTGGGTACGTTACATCCCAGATGTAAGAAAAAGATTGAGTTATCATAATGCTATTGAAAATCTGTCTCTGATGTCTGTGTTAGAGGGGTAAAGATAAGAGGACTGCGTAGTCAACCAGTAGGAGAAGGACCACCAGTTGGAGAATCATGTGTGCAATGTAGACCCTTGGCCACCAGTCATTTCGGTACTTATTATTAGAGGCGAAAAATGCTGGGTGCCGCAGATATTTTACCAAAAAGAAAGGGACCACAGAGTACACAGAGCCCATCAATTTTACTTTGTGTCCCCATGAATTGTAGTTATGCCCCTGGTTCTCGTATAAAAAATGTAACAAAAAACTTGACATGACAGTTACACATTGTCCTTGCTCCATGTGCTGAATAAGCCTGGGATGTATTGTTCTCTTCCGTTCCTAAATACAAATATTAAGAGTTCCTTTATGATTCCACCCTAGCTGCTATCTTGTTCTGGGTAGTGACATGTTGAGTCCAGTCTGCACTAAGACTCTATAAGGCTCCCACAGGCTTGAAATCCGTTCACAAATCCCAAAATCCCGATCTCTGAATGCACATATTCTTCAAAGACTCACAAAAGCTTAACAAGACCTTAGAAAGGAAAATCCAAGCAAAGCTTCAACTTCTCAGCTTTCTCACTGACATCCAGAGAAATTAAGAAGCTCTATAGCTTATCCAGATTGGGGATTAAGGCTCGGCTTTGGGCACCTTCAGCTGTCCAGATGCAGGGGAGCCGCAAGTCTCAGCAATCACTCCCAGGCAGATGGAACTGGCTCTGAACATTCACCATAGCGGGGAATTGTATCTTTAAAGGGGTTCTAAACACCCCATTTTTTTTGCCTTTATCTACTGCTAGCAATAAAAATTGTGTGTGTGTGTATGTGTGTGTGTGTGTGTGTGTGTGTGTGTGTGTGTGGTCAACATAACATTTAGCCTTAACCAAACCTCTAACCCAGAATCTCAACCTAATGCCTAAACCTAATCTATAACCATCCCTGTACCTTAATCTAAGACAACTATATAACCATTAACTTGAGCCTAGCTCTGTAGTTCTATGGATCTTGATCTCATGGCCTTAAATAAAGAATCCAGTCACTGCCACCATTGTAGTGTTTGGCACTTTGACTAATAATTCAATGATCAAATCTTAAAGAGATCTCCAACTTCCTGGCACTGTTTTTATTAAATCCATTTACAATTAAAAGGTTTAGATATGCATTTGAGGTATATTGCTCTGTGAGTTATATTCCTGGTTTAGAGCAATCCCAGATAATTGGAATATGAAGATTATATATTAATCTAGCAATACAAGCTCCTAAACATTACCCTTAAACCTAATTTTTAACCTAGGCCAAGCTCCTAAACCTAACCATGTACCTTAAACTAACCCAGAAAGCTAGGCTTTCATGTGAGCCTGGCTCCTAAACTTAAACTTCAAAACTCAACCTAACCCCTTGAAACTAACCTATAACCTCAGTCCAGCTCCTAAACTAAACCTCAACCATACCCCTCAACCTAAACTATACCTATAACCAGAGCATAGCTGCTAAACTAAGTCCTGAACTTTAACGTAACCCATAAATCTAGCCTTTAACTTGAGCTTAGCTCCTAAACTCAAACGTTATACTTCAACTTAACCCCTTAATCTTACCTATAACCTGAGCCCTGTTCCTAAACTAAACACAAAACCTCAACCTAACCCCTAAAAATAACCTATAACCCGAGTCCAGCTCCCAAATTAGGTCATGGACCTAAACGTAACCCATAAATCTAACCTTTAACATGAGCCTAATTGCTAAATCTAACTTCTAAACCTCAACCTAACTCATAAACCTAGCCTATAGCATAGCTCCTAAAACCTGGCCCTTAACCTTATCCTAACCTATAAATCTAAACTTTAAATTGGGCCTAGCTCATGAAACTAACCTTTAAACCTCAAGCTAACCCCTAAACCTAACCTATAACCTGAGCATTGCTATTAAAACTTAACCCTTAACCTTATCTTAAACCATAAATCTAACCTTTAACTTGAGCATAGCTCCTAAACCCAAACTTAAAACTCAACCTAAGCTTTAAACCTAAAACAAAGAAAGAAGCGCTACTACCCTGCATGTAAGGTGATAAACAATTGGAATTGCATGTATTGCATGAAAATCATGTGTGAAACGAGATAACTCACTGTTAGAAGGAGGTGGTGGGTGAGTCAGTGATCGCTGATGAAGGAATGGTGGAATGGTGGCACCGGCCGTTGGCGCTGAGATCTGCTCAGAGAACTAAGCGTGCAGATCTGCTCGGAGAACATAGCACGAGGAGAGTAGCCGTTGGCTGGGGACTGCCGCAGCTGTGGACGTATTGGGTACTAGATGTAACTGTCGAGTACTTATGAGGACTCAGCTGGCCAGGCTGAGCCCTGGCGTCTGTATGTGAAGAACGTCGGGGAAGCCGTTCTGCTGCGCTGCCAGATAGGCAGTGAGTGACCGAAGTCCGTTTGGGGAGCGTGTACGGCACTGAGTGGTTGTGGGGTACATAGTTACATAGTATTTGGGGTTGAATAAAGACATACGTCCATCAAGTCCAACCCATATAATCAAGTCCAACCCATATAATCAAGTCCAACCCATATAATCAAGCCCAACCCATATAGTCTCGCTGTATGTTGGGCGGCTACGAGTTTCGAGGCAGTGCCTCTTTTTCAAGCCAAAACGTGGAAAGCAAGAACAGTTCTTGCTTTCCACTTTTAGGCTTGAAAAAGAGGCTCATACCCGCTTCCCAAACGGACTTTGGTCACTCACTGCCTATCTGACAGCTGCAGCTGCAGCAGCAGAACGGCAGCCGAGTTATCATAAGTACTCGACAGTTACATCCAGTACCCAATACGTCCACAGCTGCAGCAGCCTGACGCTGTCCCCAGCCAACGGCTACTCTCCTCGTGCTGAGTTCTCTGAGCAGATCTTCGCGCTTAGTTCTCTGAGCAGATTTCAGCGCCAACTGCCGGCGCCACCATTCCACCATTCCTTCATCAGCGATCACTGACTCACCCACCACCTCCATCTAACAGTGAGTTATCTCTTTTCACACATGATTTTCATGCAATACATGCAATTCCAAATGTTTATCACCTTACATGCAGGGTAGTAGCGCTTTTTTCGTTGTTTTCTGTTTATTGTTTATTTTGTGTTTATTGTGTACACAGGGTTCCTCTCCCTGTTTAATGAGCCAGCACACCCCATTTCATTAATCATATTTTATTCATTGATTCATTCCCAAAGTAGTGCGCTTACCATATTTTTTGCTTTTTGCATAATCTTTAAACCTAACCTATAAGCTGAGACCAGCTCCTAAACTAAGTCCTGAACCTTAACATAACCCATAAACCTAACCGTTAACTTGAGCCGAGCTCCTAAACCTAACCTTAAACCTCAGTGTAATCCCTAACCCTAGCCTTAGCCCATCTATTAAACCTGAGCCCCGATTTAACCTTACCCATAAATCTAATCTTTCAGCCTAGCTATTTATAAGACAAAGCAGGGAATCTTTAGAAATTAACGGAATGATTTAGTAAAGTAATTGTGAAAAGTAGTCGGGCAATTATGGAAAATAGGTTTAAAATTGGAGTTTCTATTTTAAGGCTCGTTCCCCTTTCATCAGAAAATGACATGACATAATTGCCACATGAGTCATTTTGTAAATTATGGTTATTAAAAATGACCTTTCCATTTCAATATGGAGCCAAGATTTTTTAAACTTTTAAACATTCCAACAATATCAGTGATGACAATGCTGGAGGTGCTAAGTACATTGTTTGCTTAGGCGGCACTCCCAAGTGCAATATCCTGTTTGCTTGTTTGGGTCGCTGCTGTTCCCAGAGGTCTGCACAGAACACGCTGTAAGGTTCTTCTAGTGTATTCCTCAAAGTGATTCGAGCTCTAAAGCAGATGTCTAAAACCAAACCATACCTGTAAGGAAAATGTATGGGGATGCTTACCTTTTTCTGCTGCCTATGCTATTAAACTCTAAAGATGTCCAAAGGGAAATCAACATTTCCAGGAGTGTTGGTCTCCTGGGTCCTCCACAGCTCTCACTGGTTCCTCCCTTGGCCCCCAACCATTACAGAATACAGTGCTGACATGGAGGCCAGATAGAGAGCCCTGTTAGACCAGGAGGTCTACACTTTCCAAAGTGTTGGTTTCTCAGCATTTGGAGCCACATGGAAGAGGGAAGGTAAGATAAGTAGTAGTATAAGTATGGCTTGGTTACATTAAATTGCTATAGGGACGTGGTCATTACAGTGAGCATTTCATCTAAGATCTGGGAAGGTTCTCATTCATCCAGGTCATGGTATATCTGCAAAAAAAAATAAGTCAAGGCAACTGGACTTTTGTGGGGGGTTTTTTAAGACGTTTCGCTGGTCAGCCGACTTGTAGAATGTGCTCTGCTTTGGGGTGCCTTAAATTACTGATTGAGAACTGAATGTTAAATAAGCATTGGGTTCATTTACAAATAGGGATATACAGTACATACATTCTAATTACAATTAAGGGAAATGGAGAGGGGATTTGGAAGAGGAAGAAGGGATAGGAATTGAGGTTAGGATCCTTCAGCTAGCATCATCATGCTGTCTCTCATTCACACATGCGATGACCTTTTCTCTGTGCTCAGAACACTCCTCTCAAGCTGGTCTCAGCAAATCACACTCTTGATTGTAGAGTCCAGAAAGTTTTTGACTTGTCCAGGAGGTCATCAAGGTTACCATTGTTCCTGCTTGTGAGCTAGGTTTGTGCATATGATTACACAGGAAGAAGGTTCCATCATATGTCCCTGCCCTCATCAAAGCATGTATGCTGTATTGCTGACACAGGTGTGGGCAGTAAATAACAGCGAGGGGTCTGGCTTGTCCCAGGAGATGATGCCCCTCAGGCAGATCTTCATCCATCAGTGTCCCTTCTCACAAAGTCACAGGCTAATTGATCTTTCAAAAGGCAGGGCACACCTTTACATCAAAGCTGTATCCTACATGTCAATTTTACCAGCTACAACACGACTAGCTTTGTCAATTTAGAATTCTGAACTGAGAAAGCTAGTAGGATGACCAGCAAAACATCGTCAAGAAACATACAGCAAGCTCAGTTGCCTTGATGTATTTTTTTTTACAGATATCTTTAAACTAATAATATACTGGCAGTGCTGCATGTCTACAGGGGTGCTAAGGGACACAGTTTATTTTTTTCATTATTGCAGCGCCGGGGCTAATCATGTGACCATAGCAGTATTCAGTTTATAGATATTACCGCAAGAGACTGTTTCAGTACCAGCAGTACAGAAGTATGCGAAACAACAGTAAAAAAAAAATACTTGATAAAATCCTAACAACATATACAAGTGACCTAGAAGTTTCTTTTGTAATTAAACAAATGTGGTGTTAAATAGAAATTTGGCAGGTGCTAACTTGCTATTGAAGATGTTAACTCCTGTCATCCTTGTCCTTGCTTCCTTGCATAGCCACTGATCCATTCAGCAAATAAAGTGTTAGGCTGAGTGACTATGCAGTGAAGCAGGTAAGGGATGATCGTACCAGACTGCTTCCCTAGTACAATGTACTGAGCCCTGTCATTTTCAAGGCTGAAGACATTTTACAAGCAATGTTCCAGTCTCCAGGTGAAATGCCCTACTGTAGAAGCAAGGACTTTATAATTATAACACATACTTCTGTGAAAGCAGCGGAGCTATTAATATCTCACTCTAATACCAAATAACCTACAAGGGGAGGAAGGATTTAAAAGGAAAGTCAAAGCCACAATGACCGTACTATAATGTATATAACAGCTGAAAGGACATTCCGTGATGTATATTCCATCCTGGCAGACATCCCACGATGTATATACCGGCTTAATGGACATATCATGATGTATATAACAGTGGACAATATATGATCTATATACACCATCTTTACAGACATACTATGATGTATATACCATCCTAGCATACATACCATGATGTTGATGTATATAAGAGCATGATGGACATACTATGGTGTATCTATCAGTCTGCAGGACAATCCATAATGTACATAGCAGTCTAACTGACATGCATCATGTATACACCGGCCTAATGGACATACCATGATGTATAAAACAGGCTAATCCACATATCATAATGTACATACCAGCATAATGTACATTCTATGATGTATATACCAGCTTAAAGGACATATCATGATGTATTTAACAGCATAAGGAACCTAATATGATATATATACTAACCTAATGGACATATGATGTGTATGTAATAGCATAATTGACATACTATAAAGTATGTACTATCCTAACAGACATTCCATGATGTATATAAGAGTATAATGCATATACTGTGATATACTGTATATACCAATCTAAATGACAATCCATAATGTGCATACCAGCCTAACTGACATGCATCATGTATACACCGGCCTAATGGACATACAATGAGGTTTATAACAGCCTAGTCTACATATCATAATGGACATACCAGCATAATGGACATACCATGCTGTAACCAACAGCCTAATGACATTTCTTCATGTGTATGACAGATGCATGACAGATATTCCATGATGTATGATAGCTTCATTGATTTTCCATGACATATACTACATATAAACAGACATTTCATAATGTATATACCAGGATAACCTATTTACCATGATGTATATGATAGCCTGATAGACATTTTATAATGTATATGTTAGCATAAAGGACAATCGGTCATGGATGTAGAAGCCTAACTGTTTTTTTTTTATGACAGCCTTTAGGGATTCTATGATTTATATAACAGCCTAATGGACAGCCAGTGACCTATACAACAGCCTACCAGACATTTAGGTGGTGTATATAACAGCCTAATAGACATTATGAGATGTATATAACAGCATAATGAATATTCCATGATGTATACACTGAGTGGCCAGATTATTATGACCACCCCATCAGTACTTCGTTGGGCCACCTTTTGCCTTCAATACTGCGGCAATTCTTCTTGGCATTGACTCCACGAGATGTTGAAAGGTGATGCAAGGAATCTGACACCATGCCTGATGAATAGCGTTGTCCAGTTCTGTGAGATTTGATGGTTGTGGAACCAGCTGCCTGATGGCTCTTTCAACTTCGTCCCACAAATGCTCCATTGGATTGAGATCTGGTGATTGTGGGGGCCACCTAAGCAAGGTAAAGTCTCCCTCATGTTCTTGAAACCACTCCTGCGCAATACGAGCACCGTGGCATGGCGCATTGTCTTGTTGGAAGAAGCCATCTCCATTGGGATACGCCATCAACATGATAGGAGGAACTTGATCAGCAACGATACTTTGGTATGTTGTGCTATTCAGACTTTGTTCCACACGAATTAAAGGGCCCAAATCATGCCAGGAAAACATGCCCCAAACCATAACACTGCCCCCACCAGCTTGAAGGGTTGTACTCATGCATGTGGGGTGCATGCTTTCATTTCATTTTCGGCTGACAGTCCAGTTTTGAACACTTTAACAACAGCTGCTCTTGAACATTTAACGAATTCTGCTGTTTTGCTGATACTCGCTCCATGGCTCCGAGCGCCAACAATCATCCCACGTTCAAAGGTTGTTAGATTGCGTTGTTTACCCGTATCTTCAGAAAAAAATCACTTCTACTGTCGTGGTAAACAACCTGCTTCCCTATTTATAATGGTCTGGCCCTCTAGCCACTTCAGCGTGAAATTATAGCTAATTATAGCTAATTTGCCTACAAACGCCAGGTGGTCATAATAATCTGGCCACTCAGTGTATAATAGCATAATGGATTAGGATGTTAGGATGTTATATACAAACATCCTAACAGACATGTTGTGATATACATACACAGCCTAACAGACATATTGTGATATACATACACAGCCTAACAGACATATTGTGATATGCATAACAGACTAACAGACATATTGTGATATTCATAACAGTGTAACAGGCATATTGTGATATGCATAACAGTGTAACAGACATATCGTGATATACATAACAGTGTAACAGACATATCGTGATATACATAACAGCGTAACAGACATACTGTGATATACATAACAGTGTAACATACATATCGTGATATACATAACAGGGTAACAGACATATTGTGATATATATAACAGTGTAACAGTGTAACAGACATATACATAACAGTGTAACAGACATATTGTGATATACATAACAGTGTAACAGACATATTGTGATATACATAACAGTGTAACAGACATATTGTGATACACATAACAGTGTAACAGACATATTGTAATATACATAACAGTGTAACAGACATATTGTGATACACATAACAGTGTAACAGACATATTGTGATATACACAACAGTGTAACAGACATATTGTGACATACATAATAGTGTAACAGACATATTGTGATATACATAACAGCCTAACACACATTCTGGGATGTATCCAATATAAAACTGATTGCGGAGCTCTCCGTGGTTCTGAAATGAACAGCTCCTTTCTTCGCACTAAAGGGAGATAGGTAAACAACTTACTTTACTGCTTACATTTTATATATTTTTTCTCTTTATGTCTTTCAAATGTTTAATTCCCGATTTTAGGGAAATTTGGGGAATAGGCCTAAATAAGCTCTCTCTTTGATCAAGCAATTTACTGTTACCTATTTTTTTCATTTAGAAATGTGATGCACACACAGGCCCCATTTACATTATTGAGTTGTGGCAATGTGCCCATCTTCGTGTGCGCATTACTGCAACACATGACACCGCACGCTTCTTGCGATGATGCAATACTATTCATTCTGCAGGTCAAAGCATGTCGACACACTAACATGCATTGAGTGGCAGTGTGCGCAGAAAAGATCCAGGTCCAACGTCTGCACAGAAATTTAATCTAGACCCAATTTCTAGGCCATTGTTGACTTCATTTTGAATGCCTAATCCAGTGCATGTGTGTTAACTGCAATTCACCCCAGCGGTTAGGAGTGAAGGGGGCCTTAAGGGTTATTGAGGGACAATAAGGTGCATGGCCCATTCTATTCTAGGCTTCTCATCATCTTCTAAATAATCAATTGGTCTATGAACATTTCAGAGAAAGAGAAGAGAGAAAAGAAAAGGAGGGTAACAACAAGGAAATTGGAGGAAAAGTAGAGAGGAGGAAGTCTCGATCAAAGCTTAGAAAAAGAACAGTAGAGAGGATTCATTCAAAGATGATAAATAAGAGTAGAGACAAGAAAGAGTCAGTCAAAGCTGAGAATTAGAAGAGTAGAGAGAAGGAAGAGTCATTCAAAGATGATAAATAAAAGAGTAGAGTGGAGGAAGAGTTGGCCAAAGCTCAGAAAAAAAAGAATAGAAAAGAGAGTCAGTCAAAACTGAGAAATAAAAAAGTAGAGAGGAGTAAGAGTCGGTCAAAGTTGATCAACAGAAGAGTAGAGAAGAGTAAGAGTTTGTCCAAGCTGAGCAGTAAAAAACGAGAGAAGAGGAAGAGTTGACCAAAGCTGAAAAAAAAATTAGAGAGGAGGAAGAGTCAGTCAAAGTTGAGAAATAAAAGAGTAGAGAGGAGGAAAAGTCAGTCAAAGCTGAGAAATAAAAGAATAGAGAGGCGGAAGAGTTGATCAAAGCTGAGCAACAGAAGAGTACAGAAGAGAAAGAGTTGGTCCAAGCTGAGCAGTAAAAAACGAGAGAAGAGGAAGAGTTGGCCAAAGCTGATAAATTGAAAATTAAAGAGGAGGAAGAGTCAGTCAAAGTTGAGCAACAGAAGAGTAGAGCGGAGGAAGAGTCAGTCAAATCTGAGAAATAAAAGAGTAGAGAGGAGGAAGAGTTGGTCAAAGCTGAGAAATAAAAAAAGTGAAGAGGAGGAAGAGTCGGTCAAATCTGAGAAATAAAAGAGTAGAGAAGAGGAAGAGTCAGTCAAAGCTGAGAAATAAAAGAGTAGAGAGGAGGAAGAGTTGGTCAAAGCTGAGCAACAGAAGAGTAGAGAAAAGGGTTGGTCCAAGCTGAGCAGTAAAAAACAAGAGAAGAGGAAGAGTTGGCCAAAGCTGATAAATAGAAAATTAATAAGGAGGAAGAGTCAAATCAAAGTTGAGCAACAGAAGAGTAGAGAGGAGGAAGAGTCAGTCAAAGTTGAGAAATAAAAGAATAGAGAGGAGGAAGAGCCGGACAAAGCTGAGAAATAAAAAAGTAGAGAGAAAGAAGAGTCGGTCAAAGCTGAGAAATAAAAGAGTAGAGAGGAGGAAGAGTTGGTCAAAGCTGAGCAACAGAAGAGTAGAGAAAAGGGTTGGTCCAAGCTGAGCAGTAAAAAACAAGAGAAGAGGAAGAGTTGGCCAAAGCTGATAAATAGAAAATTAATAAGGAGGAAGAGTCAAATCAAAGTTGAGCAACAGAAGAGTAGAGAGGAGGAAGAGTCAGTCAAAGTTGAGAAATAAAAGAATAGAGAGGAGGAAGAGCCGGACAAAGCTGAGAAATAAAAAAGTAGAGAGAAAGAAGAGTCGGTCAAAGCTGAGAAATAAAAGAGTAGAGAGGAGGAAGAGTCAGTCTAATCTGAGAAATAAAAGAGTAGAGAGGAGGAAGCGTTGGTTAAAGCTGAGAAACAAAAAAGTGGATATGAGGAAGAGTCAGTCAAAGCTGAGAAATAAAACAGTAGAGAGGAGGAAGAGTCGGTCAAATCTGAGAAATAAAAGAGTAGAGTGGAGGAAGAGTTGGTCAAAGCTCAGAAATAAAAGAATAGAAAAGAGGAACAGTCTGTCAAAGCTGAGAAATAGAAGAGTAGAGAGGTGGAAGAGTTGGTCAAAGCTGAGAAATAAAAGAATAGAGAGGAGGAAGAGTCAGTCAAAGCTGATAAATAAAGTGGAGATAGATGGAGAGTGAGTAGAGATAGATGGAGAGTGAGTAAAGAGAGAATAAAAGCAGGGGAGTGATACCCTAGAGACAGACTTGCATTTGAATGAACTGTTCCTGCCCCCTGTAGACATCATGCCCCTTCTTCCACATATATATGTAGCAGCAGCAAAGCTTTTAGCACTACATCATATTACCATCCTATGTCAGAGTCATATGTATGTGTCTACAACAGCCTCGTGTATTTAAACCCCGGGTTGAGAAATCCTACAGCTTCCTACATGAGGGAGAAGGAGCAAGAGATAGGGGAGTGAGAAGATAAAGAGTGCAGATGAGAGAGACTAATGAAAAATCAGTTCATCCCTAAAGAGAACCATTTCCCCAAGTCTCTGTTCAATATTAAATGATTATAACGGTGCAGAGAGACATTTTTTTCAGCTGAGACATTTTCTTCAGCTTACTTACTTTTAAGTACAGTATATGGCACTTAACACTTTAGTTTGATATTAGGGGTCAGAAGTCAACTGAGGTCTGACAGGTGATAACTTATCAGCTTTCAGACAGCGTCCTTCATTTTCTTGAAGACTTAAAAGACAGTGTGGAAGGTCAATTTATTTACAGTGCATTTTATTATGATATTATTATGATTCTTTCCAAAAAAAAAAACATTTGTTAAAAAATTGCATCTTATTTTAAACAATCTCTTGTAATTACCATGATCAATTATATTATTGATTACAACTGAACATTCTGTTTTGCCTTGATTAATTAGTTCATGATTTTTATGTTTAAATATTTATATAACTGATCCCTTTAACGTGCGGCTGGTGTGAAGGGGTCCTGACTGTTGCCTTACAGTGGATCAAAACCCAAAATCAGCACATTCCAGATCACTCCTTCTTAAATATGGTGTCTGCAATATAACAAGTCAAGTTACAACACCGTGAGTGTGAGTTTTTATGGATTTGAACAAATGTTTTACAGATTTGCATCGATCAATGTGCTGATCGATCGGTTTTCTTCTTCTCTCACATTGCCAGCTGAGCTGCATCCAAGAGTGGTTACTGTGTATGCTTTGAAGAGTTACTGTTTTGTAACTCAAGAGGAATCACAGAACACTCTGAGGGTTATTCACAAAGCTGCCAAAGGCAGCCGAGTGAGTAACCCGCCCGAAGTGAAGTGAGCCGAACGGCTATTCACTTCAAGCTTGTACAACTGATTTAATTTCAGCCAGACATCGGCTGGCTTCGGCTGCACTTCGGTCAGCCGAACGAGATGAAGTGCAGAAGGAGTTCGACTCAGCTGATCCAACATCTGGATCAGCTGAGCCGAAACTCAGGCAGCTCACTCGCTGCCGTTCGCTCTATTCACTCGGGGGACAAACGGCAGTGAGTGAATGGCCAAATGCCGCCGAGCGTTGACAAAAAGGTTTAAAAATTTAAATAAATAATAAAGATTTTTTTAAAAAGAAAAACAAATTGGGCGGAGCTAGCAGTGACAGCTAGCTCCACCCAACTGTTTCCTATGGGCCGGGACCTGCTAGATTCTTCTAGCAGGTCCCGGCCAATGAATAACAACTGGCCGGAGCGCGATGTCACGGCCGACTCCGCCCTGTTGTCATTGTTTAATGACAGTTCAGCGTCCCCAGGTCACCTGGGAACGCTGATCTGTCATTGCAACTGGGTGGAGCAAGCCGTGAGAACACGGCTGGCTTCGCCCAGCTGTCATGTGCGAGGTGGTCGGCCGGCCGAAGGCTTGCTATTCGCCCCGCTTCGAGTGTCACTTTGGCTCAGTCGAGCCGAAGCACATAACCACCAAGCAATTGACCACGAAGCAAGTTGACCGCCAAAAAAGTTGATCACAAAGTAAGTTTACCACCAAGCAAGTTGAGCACCAAGCAAGTTGACCACCAAGTAAGCTGAGGACCAAGTAAATTGACCACAACTAGTTTAGATCCATTTTAAGACAAGCAAACAGAATCCTAAAATAAGAAAAAAATCTTTAGTAACACTCAATTGTCTTCCTCCTCCTCTCACAGAATGCTGGTACACACAGACAGCTGAATCACTCTGTGTAAATGGAAGCATTATATCGCATGGAGCACAATGGAGGGCTCAGAGCTGCCATACATAAAAATGCTCCTAGTGGCTGCCGTGCCGATGCCAATTATATAGTTACATAAACACAGGGAAAGAATTGGACCGAGCTCTGCAATCCTGCAGCCGTCAATCATAATACAATATGGGCCCGGCCACAATGGCTCTGGCTGAGTACGGAATGTGTAATGTAGCTGTGTGCCGCACTTGTCTGCTAATGTATTTCAGAAAATGAATTGAAAGGGGACCAGAATGTTCCTGCTGAGGGGAACAATTAACTTCTCCTTGGCAACACAAAATTCATCTCTTTAAATAAATGAAAACACTTCAAAGCGGGGATTGGAAGGCCAGCGTTCCAAAGGACACCTAGTAATTGTTCCCGCGTGTCGGAAGTACATTCCAACTGAGCAAACTAATTTTCATAAAGTAGACTTGTCATCTGGATGAAGCTGAGGAAGCATTCTGGTGCCTTAAAAGGCTCATTTCAGTTTTCAGACCATGTTTCATCTGACAGCCATACAGGGGCAAACATTTTTTCGGGCTTTCCCCGGCCCCTACCCACCACGCCCAGCCCCATATCATGCGATAGGAGCACATAGGAGAAGACGTCTCAAAGGGAGACGTGACCCCAAGTAAGAGGTGACCCCGCAGGAGATGTCACAAGGTCACGCTACACGGTAGGGGCAGAACAGCAGTATGCGATGCCGATTGCATATTAAACAGAAGGTACCTATGTGTATCTTTTGCTGGCTCAAGGGGCAGCTGCTCTGGGCCCCACCGCAATTACTGGGCTCAGGGCTTTCCTGCCAGCCCCCTGCTGCTAAAACAAAATTAGCTGCAAGAATTTTTTTATTTTTTAAGTTAAAAAAAAGATTAAAAAAAACTTTTGAAACTTTGTTCTGGTTTCTGGCGCTTCCAGGAGTTGTGGATGATGTCACCGTGTCTCAGTGCTACCATCTGAGCACCTGAAATCCCACTATAATGGGCTCCTCCAATGGACTGGGTTGCATTCTCGTCGGATTTCGAGTGACATCACCAACGCCTCCCAAAGGCATTGAATCCTGGGACCGAGGTGAGTATGTTTATATTTTTTTTTTAACATCTTTGTTTTTTATTCTAGCAGCTGGGCTGGCTGAAAAGCGGGGCGTCCATTTTTCATGGAAAATCCGTTTGATCTAACATTGGATTCATTCACCTTCCATGTAAACTTGTTGATGTAACTCACTGTGATTATCAAAGATCATAGCCAATGGCAAATCTCACACCATCACATTTACTGAGTGCCTTCCATTATTTATGACCTGCCATGCAAG
>NW_017307257.1:188434-188900 GCF_000935625.1 Nanorana parkeri | reverse complement strand
GGGGCATAAACGTTTATTTATAGACGTGTCCTAGAAAAGTAACGATTTGGCGCTTTGAAACGCAATGCAATTGCAAACTAGCCTGTTAGACGCATGACGGGCTATAAAAGGGATGAAAAGGAGTTCAACCTGTTCTAATTCCAGGCAATGTATGGAAATTAGTTGACAGTCATGTGGTGAAGCCGTTTTTAGCTACTCATGTCGGAGCCTCGATGATGAAAGACAACATTCAAGTAAAATTGTAGACAAACAGCCAAATCCCACTTGAAATAAGTAATTCTGTTTTAGATTGTTTAACCTCTGCAAACAGCAGAATCAGGTCCAGGACCTACAGACCACACTGCTGCTGAGCAATACAGACTGGTCTGGAACACCTCACAAGTCTGTGATTGGACAGTGAAAGAACACGAACAACTGTCAAGGTCATCCCCTGCTGAGCAGTAGAGACTGGTCTAGAAACACCCCC
>NW_017307257.1:187579-188312 GCF_000935625.1 Nanorana parkeri | reverse complement strand
CCCCAAGCTTGTAACTCGACAGTGAAAGAACAAGAACACCTGTTGAGGTCATCTCCTGCTGAGCAGCAGAGACTGGTCTAGAACACCCCCCCACCCCTTTCCAGCTGAGGTCATTCCTGTGATCCCTCCTCAGTTAGAGCACATACGTCATAAGTGAACTATGTAGGCTGCCTTTGCTGACCTCTCCTTTTCAGAGGCCATCAGCCAAACAGCAGAACCAGTTCCTCGACCTCCTGCAGACTACTGTGCAGTTACTTAATACAGACTGGTCTAGAACACCCCAAAACCTGTAACTGGACAGCGAAAGAACAAGAACACCTTTTGAGGTCATCCACTGTTGATCTGTAGAGACTGGTCTTGAATACCCCCTAAGCTTGTGACTGGACAGTGGAAGAATAAGAAGACCTGTTGAGGTCATCCCCTGTTGAGCAGTAGAGACTGGTCTAGAACACCCCCAAGCCTGTGACTGGACAGTGAAAGAACAAGAGCACCTTTTGAGGTCATCCTCTGTTGAGCAGTAGAGACTGGTCTTGAACACACCCCACCCCTTTCCAGCTGAGGTCATCCCTGTGATGCCTCCTCAGTTAGAGTACATATGTTATGAGAGAATTATGTAGTCTGCCATTGCTGACCTCTCCTTCTGAGTGGTCATCAGCCAAACAGCAGAGCCATCCTATACCTCCCTGCAGACCACACTTCTGTAGAGCAGTAGAGTCTGACCTAGAACCCCCCC
>NW_017307257.1:121750-187404 GCF_000935625.1 Nanorana parkeri | reverse complement strand
CCACCTGTAAAGGAAAATCATTGCACTTTATCAGGGTGGAGGCAGGGTCTCTTTAAACTTTTTTTAGTTTTAGCACCTCATTTACACCTTTCATGCACTAAGACAGCATATTCACTTTGAATGGGCCCACTCCTCTACACACAAAATAATGTATCTGCTCTTTTTGGCAATGAAGCGCACCACAATGCATAGTGCATTCACATTAGTGGTGTGCTGTAGCACTGCTGTGTTTGTCATTAGTGTATATGTACTGTGTGGTGCCATTACAAATTTATGTGAATGGCATTGCACCACAATGCATTATGGTAATGGACAATAAAACGCGTGTGTGGATCCAACAAACCCTAGGCTGGGGGCAAAGCCATAGATTGCGGATTGGCTGGGAGTGCTGCTTTCGCTATAGAACAGAAAGCTCATATAAGGCAGATTCAGTCACTTATACTAGTTTTAGCTAAAAGTAAGTGTAAAGATTTATTTTTTTAATGAATACGTAACTAGATACAATGGACATGGCGGTCAGCTTGAATCGAACTTCTCGAGCTTTTCCGTTGAACGTCGTTATCAGTCTTTAGTATATCAATCTCGATCTGGCAATTTCCTGAACAGCAATGTCACGCCGAGGCGCCGCTGCTTGCCACGCGTTCCCTTGTATGATGTATTATTTTTGTAAAACAATTTTCAGGTTAATATTGGCTGGCCTCCGGAGAAAACACATCTCTTGAAAACGTGCCATAACGTAATGACAGTCTTATTTGTCAATGCCGCAAACGTACCAAACTCCAGCAAAAAAGTGAAGCCAACATTTTATGTTCTCTGTCCGGTGGCCTTTCTGCCGCCTCAGTACGGGAGGAAAAAAAAGCCGGTGATTAATTTCCTGGACTCTCTGCTAGTCAAGCGTGCAATGAGGAAGAGGACATGGGAGCAGGCTTGTTAATCAAGATCCTTCTGCAGAATAACATGGCAAGGTTAGTCTGTTAACAGATATATGTTTTTAGATAACTTATATACAAATATACAAAATATACAAAAACATATATAAAAACATATACAAAATAATAAAATCTACAAAAACACCCTTTGGTACTCTTAAGGGTCTACTTATAGAAAATATGCAGAGCCGTTTGCCCTGTGAATCTCTGTGAATGTTCATTCTGTGCAACTAGAGGCAAAAACAAATGTAGCGATAACTCCCCGAAGGCAGCCGTGCTGAACACATATGCTTTGGCTCAGCTGAGCCGTAGTGACAGCCGAAGCGTGGAGAATGGTTGGGCGAAGCCGACCAATCTCTACGCAAATGACAGCTGGGCGGCGCCAGCTGGGACGTCACGGCCAGCTCCGCCTAGTTGTTATTCATTGGCCGGGACCTGCTAGAAGACTCTGGCAGGTGCCGGCCAATAGGAAACAGTTGGGCGCAGCTAGCGGTGATTTCACCGCTAGCTCCGCCCAATTGTTTTCCTTTTGCCTGCATCTGTCAGGTGCTTCATTATGCGGCGGGAGTTCGCCACGTGCGGTTGGATCGGCGTGCGGCAGTTTTTTTTTTTCCTATTTTAAAAAAAATAGTTTTTCAACTTTTTTTTTCCATGTATTTTCTATTCTAATCGCTACCTCGGATGTTCCAAGCAGAATAGCCGAGCTATTACTGCTGTTCAGCCCCTTTGAGAATAGGGTCGAATGGCAGCGAGTGAGCTGTCGGAGCTTCGGCTCAGCCGATCCAGATGTTGGATCGGCTGAGTCGAACTCCTTCTGCACTTCGGCTCATTTTTAGCCGATGTATGGCTGAAGTCAACCGCACAAGGCTGAACTGAATAGCTGAACAGCATTTGGCTCACTTCACATCTGCTCGGCTATTTAATTGGCTGCCTTTGGCAGCTAAGTGAATAACCCCCTAAATATTTATGTCCTAGACACCTCACTTCCATCTAGTGGCCCAATGTAATGTTGATGTAATGTAATACTGCATTATTACCACTAGATGGAGCTAATGAGCATAGAAAATAAGTATTTATTGCTTAGACTCCTCAGCTACATCTAGTGGCCAAATGTACTGTTGATGTAATACTGCATTATGACCACTAGATGGAGCTGAGGAGCACACAAGATAAATACTTTTTTTTTCCTATGTTCCTCAGCTCCATCTAGTGGCCACAATGCTGCATTACATTCCACCTAAAAAAATATGCTAAGAATGTTCATTTGTGCCTCTCTTCACACAGAATGAAAGTTGAGGCCCAAAGCAAAAGCTGAAAGCATAGGTAGAGGGCATTCATGACTGGGACTCTGTTAGAAGACAGAGGGGTAATCAGTCTAGGAAGACGAAGAAGGGAGTACTTGCCTGATTGGAGTGGGTTGTGCAGAACAGGATGGGTTTCGGGGGATGGTTTAAAAGAAGGATTGGGCAATCATTAGTCCAAATATAGCTAGCACTGTATTTTGGAGCAAGAGAGTTATGGTTGCTTGAGGGCTATTATGGTCAAATTGCAGCTGGAAAGGGACCCGTCTTGGGTACAGCACTCCTTTGTTGGGGGGTCAGTGAATTAGTGGTTGTTCATAGTTTCAGGGCTAGCACTTTCATGAGCCAGCCTGAGGCTGTTACCTCAGGCGGCGTCTCTTTGGGTCACGTAGGGTAGCAGCAGGCAGTGTGCAGTGTTTGCAGTGTGCCTGCCTCCCCCTTTACAGCCAGGGCAGGTTTCTAAAAACAATATGGGGAGATGTGTAAGGGCCATACACATTTCCTCGTCCAGCTCTTAGCATCCTGGCTAACCAGCATCCCGCCCAGTTCCTGGCAACCAGTGATGTCACTGGTTACCAGGAGCTGGGTGTGATGCCGGCCAGAGCAACCTAGGATGCAGAGCACCCCACTACTTATTGTTTGCACCACGAGCACAGCACGCCCCCCACCTCACTGATTGCATGCACCAGTAGCAAACAGCATTGTCAGTACTGGATGGCTGGTGGCCGATCTTATGGGTTACGCAGATACTGAGTTGATGTAGAAGTGACCTTGGGCTCTCTTTATATGTTAATGTATATTCTGTTATTTATACTTTTGTTCATAAAAGGCAGTTGTGGCCATGAAACTCCAATTGGTGTCATGTGGGGGTTAAATTGAGAAGTAAAAAGGTGGGGTGGCGGTGGTCGGGCTCTCTAGGAAGGTCTTCTATAACACCTAGTCAAGCTCATTTCCATGTCCATGCACCCCACATGTTGAAAAATACATTTGACAAAAGGTCCTTACTCTACCATTTGTTCGAAGAAAGGGGTTATTGTTATCTTCCTTTAACATTCACTTGACATTCACCGAACACATTTAAAAATAAAGCTCCCCGGGGCTGACATGTGGAACGATTGCCGATGGGGAATTCGGAACTGTGCCTATAACGCGGGTTTAGCACTTCTAGCGTTAATTTTCAGAAATCAATGTAACGTATAGATTTGCTACATGAACGGCGTTGTAATTATTAAGAAAGGACTTTGTGTTGCATGGCAGCCGGTTTCTGAAGGCGTTCTGTGCAGTGTTAATGTTCATGACAACCCCAGAGGTCGCATTTGTTGCTCGGGTGATTGGCGCGCTGAATGTCTCCTAGGTCTGCGGGAGACTTGAAGGCAAGTGGCATTTTTCAGATACAGGTCAGCGATGACGGCCACCCCATACTGCGCTCATTACAGGTCCCCGGGAATGTCAAACCGGTGATTTTTAAACCAATGCAGCAATCTCACTCCATTTAAGGTCCTCAGTCATCTAAAACTGAACTCCAGGCATGTGAACTTTCATTTAAATATATTCTTCAATAACCACAAAGGATATAAATCCACTTTGTGAGCACCAAATGCAACATAGCCTGTGCAGAGAGCAGAACCTGTGGGAGGGACCCAGCCAGCTCTGCCCATTACAGGGAGCCTGCAGACATGGCAAGGCAATCCACTCCCCTCCTCCTGCTACTTCTTCTCTCCTCCTCCCTTCTCCAGGCTAGTAGATGAGCAGCTGCTGGAGACTGCTCTATGTCTTGTGATCTTGCACTGGACAGGTAGTTCAGGGAAGCGGAGCTGAGAGAGTTGGAGCTGTTGGGAAACATGATGACTGTCAGTGCTTGAGCAAAATGTAAAGAAATACTATGATCCTTGATGATAAAAAGTTTTAGTTTCCCGAGCACTGGTCCTGATATCCTGTTGTAGGCTGGCTCCTTTCCCTTGCAAGGTCCTATGGAGCCACCCTTGTGTGTGCTAGTAAACTGTGTGTGTGCACAAACACACAGGCACAGCAAGGCAGGAGGCTCACCTGCTTCCATCTTCTCCCTTTCCTATGGATGGATGGATGGATGGATGGATGCTGAAGAGTGCCCTGTTCCTTGTGATCTTGTACTGGACAGGAAGTTAAGGGAAGCAGAGCTGAGAGAGTTGGAGCTGATTGGAAACATGATGACTGTAAGTGCTTGAGCAAAATGTAAAGAAACACTTTGCTGGGCAATGTATATTTGTTTGATCCGGATTCATCATTGAAGAAAAGATTAAGACTTCTTTAATTACATAGTGGTTAAAGGAGAACTATGGGGTTAAGTCTTTTCCCCATAGTTCTCCTTAGGCTAACAGGAGGACACAAACTAGCGTCCTCCCGTCACCTCCTGTGACAGTCTCATTGTCACAGGTCGGCTAGAACTATGAGGTGAGTGAAAAGCACTCACCTCATAGTTCTCCTTTAATTCAGCCGTACCAATGCGCCAGGATGAAAACTATTCCGTCATTGAAGCGGCACAGAGGCTCCTCTCACTGACTCAAACAGCGGCTGTCACAAGGAATTAATTCATATTAGTGGTCCGCGGAATTTAAAATGATGAATTTAGTGGTCCATGAGGTCCGAAAGGTTGGCGATCGCTGTTCTAAAGTATGAAGCAGACTACCAATGATTCCCCGAGCCAGTGTATTAATCCTTTAAAGGGACATTTTTTCTACAGCTGTACTACTGCCGCACCAAACTGTGATAACATAAGTGGGCACACTCTCAATCGCACAGCGGTAGAAAGACGCTAATAACTTCTTTGCTATCCGAGTCCTTTTCAAGATTTGCAAAGCGTACGGTCGTTTCTGAGCTTTTTGAATTGCTACTGCTGTGTTCGTCTTCCAAGTGGCATCAGACGAGAGATAGGGCCGCCAGGATATTTAAAGCAAGAAACTCTCTCCACAGGCTCTCAGTTAATTAAAAGTGGCTCGACTGAATGCCGTCTATTCCTTCTAAAAAGGAGAGAAGGTCACATGATACCCCATACCCAGAAGAAGCGTGTATTTTATGGGGCTATGACGGAGGAATGGAGCAATGGAGGAACACATCAAAGGTATCATTGGATGGGGTGGTGGTGGGGGAGGGTCTTTCAATAGGCATTTGGACATATTAAGACAAATTGTAAAAATTGTTCTGGGGACAACACCAGCGGCATAACACCAATGATCTTTGCAGCTGTCTGTATGGATAACATTCTGACTTCTACGGTAAGAAGAGCATTCTTTCCACTGACCACTCTTGTAACAGACATTGTTCCCACTGACCACTAATGTAACATACATTTTTCCCACTGACCCCACCACACCCCTTCTTCACGGATTGAATTACTAGGGGTCCCTTGAGCTGTGGCTGCTGTTTGACCTTTCATCTGATGGAGCCAGCATCATTCCGGGGCCAACCTCTTTTAGCAGAGCCAGCAGCATGACACCAGTGATCTTCTTAGCTTTATAGATCCTTTGTTCTCAACTGGTAAATCGTGACCCAAAAGTGGGTCACAACCCTATGTTCAGTGGGTTTCCGCATGCCTTCCACTTTTCCACGCGAGATGCTCCTCAGCCTCCCGCCTAGTGCAGCAATGCCAGTTCTTGCGTCAAGCAGCCATTCAAAATATGCTGCCCGCTTGAGGTGGGGTGGGGGTATGGCTGTGAGGGAGCTCCATCCATACTTGCATTGCTTACAGCTCCCTCGCGTCCTGTAGAGGTGCCCAGACCGGAGTGACATCACATTCTAGCTCCCGACAGGGTGGGAGAGCTGTACCCACCATGCACATATGGATGGAGCCAAAGCACAGCAACCCACACCGGACCCCAGGCTGAGTATCCACTCCAGTTCTCGTAAGAAGTTCCCGGGCAATTAACGCACCTTACCATGCAATTGTACCTACCGCGTATTCTGATGTGGGAGGTGTGTTGCATTGCCATTCATTTGAATGGCACACCAAAGGCATCTCCCACCGACAGCTTCGATCGCCCCGCACCGGAACGTATGGTACCGCAATGCCGTGCGTTCCAGTGCGGGGTGACTTAATGACCACGGACAAATGTGGGTCCTGAGGATACACAGGTTGAGAACCACTGGTCTAGATGACATTCTGACCTGGGTATCAAATTAATTTCAGTACGGCGTTGCATGACGGAATAAATGTCAAAGTACCGCAGCGCTGAATACTGAAAAATGGCCTGGATGGGAAGGGGGTTTAACGCCGCGGATGTCAACTGGTTAAGTGGGACATTCATCCCACTAATCACTAATGTAACAGATATTCTTCCCATTGACCACTAATGTAAAGGACATTTTTCCCACTGACCTCTCCATGGAATGGTTATACTAGGGGTTCCTTGAGCTGTAGCTGTTTGACCTCCTATCTGATGGAGCCAGCATCCGTTCTGGGAGCAACCTCACTTAGCCAGCAGCATAAGACCAATATTTTTAGCTGTCTGTATGGATGGCATTCTTCCCACTGATGACCACTAATGTAACAGACATTTTTCTCACTGACAGACCCATGGTTTTACTAGGGGTTTCTTGAGCTGTGGCTGTTTAACTTCCCATCTGATGAAGCCAGAATCATTCCAGAGGTACCCTCACTTAGTAGAGCCAGCAGCATAACAGCTGTCTGTATGGATGACATTCTGACCACTATTGTAAAGCAGAAATTCTTCCCACTGACCACTAATGTAAAGCATGCTTTTCCCACTGATTCCACATAGACTGGGTTTACAAGGGGTTCCACAAGATCTGAAAATGATTATAAGGGTTCCTCTGGGGTAAAATGTTTGAGAAAGACTGACCTAATACATATAAATAACAGTAGCTCCCCTCTAAGGGTCATGCACAAAGGCATCTTCAACCATGAAACCTAAATACTGGCCTGTTTCGCCCACCAGGGAGCCACAACAGCCCACAGGTGTTGTGTACGGCCTCCTGTGTAAGTCAATGGCGGTAGGCAGGTATAGAGCAGTACTTTCATGTACCTGCGCAGTCTGCATCCAGAGTTTTATGTCTGTGCCCATGCTTGGGTGTACTGAAGTACCAACATATACCCGCCAACAGCCTCGCGCAGCCATTGACTCATATTGGAGGCTATAGGCGGGTGGAGATATACTGGTATTTGCATTGTAGGACCTCAGCTACCCTCCTCAAAGAGCAGAACACAACAGCGCAGTGTGCTATTCACAGCGATTGCAGGAGGAAGCACCCGGTAATATTTCGGTGTTGCTGCATTCTCTTTGTATTGCGGCAGACACAAACTATCCAATAACAAACATGAAAAGGGAAACAAATTGATACGACAATCAGCCCGCAGAGCAATCAGTGCGGACATACGACTTCCCAACAAAGGGCTTTTCAAAGCAATTCTACTGTATAAGACGACTTTCCATTTATGATAAGTTAAAATATATAAGCCTCAGACTTGCGGAATGAAGAGGCAATAATTATCATTTTCGTTCCCTTCCCCCGTATCTGTTGATCTGCATAGTGTTGAATACACACAGATGTACAATTATATTGAAATTAATTTCTCAGCACACGGCATGTTAGACACCAGGAATGAATACAAAATTATGTTTCTCCCGAACTCGGCGTTCAATGCTGACATTCACATTTCCATTTTTTCTTTTTTTTCCCTCCGCGCTTGCCTCCGCACTGACTTTTCTTTCAGCTTTCAGTGAATGTGCAAATTAGCTCTTCATTAGATTTTATTCTGCGTGGCAAATAATAACGCACAGAACGTTTGGAGCTTTAATATGTTAAAAATTGCATTATTTCTACAGTACAATAGGGGTCCCAACGCATCGTGGCTTAACCCTTTGTCTGCTATTCTTTTTGTTATTTTGGGCACATTGCGAAAATGCGCATTTTAGGTCACATGATATTTGCGCTACTGTTCAGTAAAAAAATATATACACTCAAATTAATTTTTCTTTTGTATATTTTTATTTATATGTATTCTTTAGGAATAAAGTTTTAAATGAAGAGAAAATACAGTATGGGTACAGTAGGTAGGTATTCTCTAATTATTTTAATGCATACAAACACAATGTAATACCCATTTTTTGGTAACATATAAAAGATGAGGTTATGCTAAATAAAAAATAACAAATATGTCAAGCCTCAAAATTGTGTGCGCCCGAAAAATGGCAAAGAAATTGCAGTAATCAAAACTGTCAGTAGGCAATGCTTTAAGAGCCTGTTCAGGTCATCAGTTTAGAGTTAACAATGACTGATGCCCCTAGAATTAATGCTTACTCCGGTGTGCAGCATCATTTTCATGCACATCTGAAGCATGCATTTGCAATCGTGTGTGGATGTACAAGAGTGCAGGGGCCTATTCAACTTTTTTTTGGGGGGTGGGGATTTTGTTTATTTATTTAGTTAAACTTTAGTTATTTTAACTTTTTTTATTTTTATTAACTAGGGCTGATGAGCCACCTATGTGATAGCAAAGTGGTGGTGACAGGTTCTCTTTTTAACTGATTCAGGACTGACTAACGTAAATAAACGGCAGCATCCTGAAGCAGTTATACCAAGATCGCAGCTGCTGGTACCTTTTAAAACAGCCAGTGATGGCTGTTCACGTACAAGCGATCGGGTGGCTATGCAGCTGCCTGACCGCTTGCAGGGTTCCGGGGAGTGTGCTCCCTCTGCCACTGACTATCCCGGGCTCCGCTGTCTCCTATGCGGGTCCGGGATCAGCATGCAGGGTCAGTGCACATTGATCGGAGGCAGATCAGCACACTCTCTGATCTGATCTCTGATCACACTCTCTGACACTCTGCTAATCTCCCCTCTGATCACTGAACATGGAGGTGGTGTGATTACATCACTTCCAGTTTCAAGCCGTCATTACTCCGGCTGCTGTAACCAGAGAAGAAGCTGTTGAAGCAGATTGCAGCTTCATCAGCTTACTTGGGGTCCCTAGGTGACGTTAGTTGTCTAATAGACCCCTGACATCTCCATTAAGGGGACTTGTTACATTCTCTTTACTATTACATAGGGGAGCTTTCTTAGCACCCTATGTGATAACAACGTTAAGTGGGGGGAAAAAATTAAATTGCAAAAAAAAAAAATATGTGATAGCAATAAAGTGTAAAAATAAAAAATACAAAATGAGTCACATAATCACATAGTCACATTCCCAAGTCAGAGCAGCTGGTGTTTGACAGCTCTTTGACTCCACTGAACCCAGAAGTGCTCAGAGCTGAGCACATCCGGGTTCACACTTCACAGGGAAGATCAGAGGACAGACGTACACTGATCTTCTGAGACCCACCATGGAGGGAGCTAAATAGCTGGCAACTGGGAGTAAAAAGGCACACAAACTCTGGCTGCTATAGTGACTGGGAGTTTGTTTACGTGCCCAAAGAAAGCACATTTCATGAAGTAAGTTTCATGTCTAAATGATTAATAATCATCACAATTATGACAAATCACAGCTTGAACAATCTTGCTTTGCATGTAATGAGTCTATCTCTATTAGTTTCACCTTTTAAGTTGCATTAGTGAAATAAATTAACTTTTGCACGATATTCTAATTATTCGAGTTTCACCTGTAAAGGGCTCTATTCTTCTCACTGACCACCAACGTAAGGGTTCCATTCTTCCCATTGGCCACCAATGTAAGGGCTCCATTCTTCCCACTGACCACAAATGTAAGGGCTCCATTCTTCACACTGACCACCAATGCAAGGATTCCATTCTTTCCACTGACCACCAATGTCAGAGCTCCATTCTTCTAACTGACTACTAATGTAAGAAGCATTCTTCCCACTGACCACCAATGTAAGGAGCATTCTTCCCACTGACCACCAATGTAAGGATACATTGATCGGAGGCAGATCAGCACACTCTCTGATCTGATCTCTGATCACACTCTCTGACACTCTGCTAATCTCCCCTCTGATCACTGAACATGGAGGTGGTGTGATTACATCACTTCCAGTTTCAAGCCGTCATTACTCCGGCTGCTGTAACCAGAGAAGAAGCTGTTGAAGCAGATTGCAGCTTCATCAGCTTACTTGGGGTCCCTAGGTGACGTTAGTTGTCTAATAGACCCCTGACATCTCCATTAAGGGGACTTGTTACATTCTCTTTACTATTACATAGGGGAGCTTTCTTAGCACCCTATGTGATAACAACGTTAAGTGGGGGGAAAAAATTAAATTGCAAAAAAAAAAAATATGTGATAGCAATAAAGTGTAAAAATAAAAAATACAAAATGAGTCACATAATCACATAGTCACATTCCCAAGTCAGAGCAGCTGGTGTTTGACAGCTCTTTGACTCCACTGAACCCAGAAGTGCTCAGAGCTGAGCACATCCGGGTTCACACTTCACAGGGAAGATCAGAGGACAGACGTACACTGATCTTCTGAGACCCACCATGGAGGGAGCTAAATAGCTGGCAACTGGGAGTAAAAAGGCACACAAACTCTGGCTGCTATAGTGACTGGGAGTTTGTTTACGTGCCCAAAGAAAGCACATTTCATGAAGTAAGTTTCATGTCTAAATGATTAATAATCATCACAATTATGACAAATCACAGCTTGAACAATCTTGCTTTGCATGTAATGAGTCTATCTCTATTAGTTTCACCTTTTAAGTTGCATTAGTGAAATAAATTAACTTTTGCACGATATTCTAATTATTCGAGTTTCACCTGTAAAGGGCTCTATTCTTCTCACTGACCACCAACGTAAGGGTTCCATTCTTCCCATTGGCCACCAATGTAAGGGCTCCATTCTTCCCATTGGCCACCAATGTAAGGGCTCCATTCTTCCCACTGACCACAAATGTAAGGGCTCCATTCTTCACACTGACCACAAATGTAAGGGCTCCATTCTTCACACTGACCACCAATGCAAGGATTCCATTCTTTCCACTGACCACCAATGTCAGAGCTCCATTCTTCTAACTGACTACTAATGTAAGAAGCATTCTTCCCACTGACCACCAATGTAAGGAGCATTCTTCCCACTGACCACCAATGTAAGGAGCAGTCTTTCCTCTGACCACCAATGTCAGGGCTCCATTCTTCACACTGTCACCAATGTCAAGGCTCCATTCTTTACACTGTCACCAATGTAAGGAGTATTCTTCTCACTGACCACCAATGTAAGGAGCAGTCTTTCCTCTGACCACCAATGTCAGGGCTCCATTCTTTACACTGTCACCAATGTCAAGGCTCAATTCTTCCCACTTGCCACCAATGTTAGGAGTATTCTTCTTACTGACCACCAATGTCAGGGCTCTATTCTCCCCACTCTCACCAATGTCAATGCTCCAATCGTCTAACTGACCACCAATGTCAGAGCTCCATTCTTCCCATTGACCCCCAATGTAAGGAGCATTCTTCCCACTGACCAGCAATGTAAGGAGCATTCTTCCCACTGACCACCAATGGTGTCACTGGGTCTATACTAATCAATGTTAAGAAAATGGAAAGGTTTTATTTAAAAATGTCATTTTGATGTTAATAAGGTACCAGAGAAAGCAAAATATTTATATAAATAATTATTTAATTTGTTATCGATTTATATTAAAGTGACATTAAAGGATACATTTTTTTCCCTCCCCCCAATGTTAATGTCAGCACTTACCTTAAATGATGTCTCTTAATCCGATCTTCTTCTTCTTTCCTGATGTTTTCATCTGTCCCTCCAGCGCTGCGGCGGCTCTCCGATCCAGCGCTGACTCCTCTCTGCTTGCTGGCACTCCTGATCCCACGGTGTCTGCATGCGGGTGCACGCCGTCCGACTTACCTTGCGCCTCTGCTCGTCTCCCGGCCGAGAATCCGAACTGCGCATGCGCCCGCCCCAAGATGCTCTGCGGCCGCCCAAACAGTTTCGTTTTCGCGGGCGGGAGCGCGCAGCGTAAATAAGGTAAGTTTAAACCGCTGTTAAAGCGTTTTTTTTTTTTTTTTAAACCGTTTGACTATATCTACTCCTTGATAGCAGTAGATATGGGCAAAAAAACGGGAGGGTTTAGAACCCCTTTAAATATAAAATATTTAAGTTTAGCATCTCCCTCTCTCATTTTCAGCCTGCAGCCACCAAATAATGTAAAAACATTAACCATGAAGTCTGTGCATGAGTCTTTATACTGAATGGTCTACCAGCCTATTGGAAGACTACATTGTAACACTATTACCATGCAATCTTCGCTCTTCTAATTAAGAGCCCATTTCATCTAATGCTGTTCTGCATGAAAGGGGTTAATACAAAGAGGAAAGGAGCACAGATGACATACAAGCTTGATGGGCCACACCCCTGGGTTCCTAAATACGGCTCGCTCTCCGGTCAGATGTCATCTGTCCGCATACGATGAGAGCCAGAAGGAAAACATCAGATGGCTTGTGGGTACTCAGAACACGATGATTCTGCCAATACGAGAATATGGCGCTTTATTTTGCCACCAATCTGTCATTCTGTACCAAGAGAGGCCCGAACATAGAACATTTATTTCTCCTGTACTCTGTATGCCGGATTGCTTTGGTTGCTCGGGGTTAGGATATTGTGCTGTGTAACATCTCTGGGACAACTGTATGGTAAAACATCTCTTTTTAATTTCATTCTTGATAGAGTAGGAAAAGGTTAAAGTAGAACTAAAGCCAAAACATTTTTGTTATTTTTTGGATAGATGAAGGAAGAGTTATATCCCCTCTCAGGTTTTTTTGTTTTTCTTACCATCTGTGTCCCATTGGAGAGATTTTCGAGATCACCAATGGCATCACGTCCGGTTGACTTCCCAGTAAGAGGTTTGGACGAGTTTGCTCTGGTGCGCGTTCGCCCCACCCGCAGCATTTCCCTATGCCAGGACACCAGGACAAATCGAGAAGGTGAATCTCCCTAACGGTGACACAGACGGCATTGAAAACCTGACAGGAGTTCTAATCCCTCTCCACTTCATCCAAAACTAAAAAAAAGTTTGGGCTTCAGATGCCCCTTTAAAGAAGAACTCCATTTCTTAAAAAGTTAACCCTTTCGGTGGGGCTACCCCCATACTGCAAGGGTTAACTGCTTGTTTTTATCTAGGGGCTGGAATACTGAAAAATGTGCTCCCCTGATCCTCCGTCCCTCACTGGCCGCCACTTTCCTCTCTCCCTCTTCGCTCTGGCTGTAGTATTCCCCTTGGGGTCCTTACGTCTAATGAAGGTGAATGGGCCGCATAAATTGTGGTGACACCAGTGGGGCTTAGACCACCAGGAGAAAAGAGGCTGTGATTGAGGCTCGGGTGAGTATATGTTTTTTATTTGAACCCCCTTGACCAAAACAATCAGTTAACCCTTGCAGTCCAGGGGTAGCCCCACTGTAATAGTTAACTGTTAAAAAAACTGGAGTTCCTTTTTAGCCCCTTCATTGGTACAGCTTTCTCCTCTGGTGTTCTGGTGACAACAGTAACATTTTGATATTCCATTAATTTCTGTCCCGGTGACAATAGTCTGCAGGAGGGCCCAGCAGGGACACAGACAATCAAAAAACATCTGAGAAAGGGTCTAACCTTTTCTCTACTCTATCCAAAACATAATTGACTTTACTGAACTTGCAGTTGGTACACAGTAATGGCAGCAGGTGCAGAGGAATAAGTTCATAGTCCTTGACGGCATGTCAAGATAGAAAAGAACATTTATCCGGATTAAACTCTACCAGACTCTGATGGCATTTGCAGTTCTTAGTCTACAGGCACCACAAATCCCATATGAACGTTGTCAGAGCCGTGCTATCATTTGTGAGAAATATTTGGATAGGTCAGCCCTCTAATATGATGATGTAACATATAATTAGGCATCCCCGGCATCCCTTTGTTTCTCCATTTTCCTATTTTTTACACCAGTAAGTCATATTCTAGCTGCTGCCTAAAGTTGAATGACAAGTCATGCTGAACTGAGAAAGCTGGTCGGATGTCCGGTAAATATGTCTTCAAGAAAAATACAGCAAGTCCACTTGCCTTGACTTATTTTTTACAGATATTAAGGAGTGTAGATGGCACCAGTGGCGGAACTACCAGGGTCACAGAGGTCGCAGCTGTGACTGGGCCCTGGAGTTCCGCTAGTTAGAGGGGGCCCAGGACAGGAGGAAAAGGCCCCTGGTAACCGCTGATTACCAGGATATTTAATATCCCGGTAACCGCTAATGTCAGTACCGGGGCCTCTTCCTCCTGTCCTGGGCCCTGCGAGCTTCACGCTGCTCCTCTCACCTTCTTCCGGGCGCAGTGTGAAGTATGAGTTATTCCCGCCCCCTCATCACACCGAACTGCTGCCGAATATAGAGCGGCCTGTGTTCTATCGAAAAGCTCGAACTCCTTGGGTATGAGAGGCCTGCTGCGGACATGAAGGGGGAGATATAGGGAGCTGGGAATATGAAGGGAACATGGAAGAGGGGAGTGTGGGGTCAGGGAGAGGAGAGCTGGGGCCATGAAGGAGGAGGTAATGGGGGACATGAAGGGGGAGATATATGGAGCTGGGAATATGAAGGGGACATGGGAGAGGAGAGTGTGGTGTCAGGGAGCGGAAAGCTGGGGACGTGAAGGGGGAGATTAGGGGAAGCTGGGGACATGGGAGAGGAGAGTGTGGGGTCAGGGAGCGGAAAGCTGGAGACGTGAAGGGGGAGATTAGGGGAAACTGGGGACATGGAAGAGGAGAGTGTGGTGTCAGGGAGAGGAGAGCTGGGGCCATGAAGGAGGAGGTAATGGGGAGCTGGAGTCATGGGAGAAGAGAGTGTGGGGTCAGGGAGCGGAAAGCTGGAGACGTGAAGGGGGAGATTAGGGGAAGCTGGGGACATGGAAGAGGAGAGTGTGGGGTCAGGGAGAGGAGAGCGGGGGCCATGAAGGAGGAGGTAATGGGGAGCTGGAGACATGGGAGAGGAGAGTGTGGGGTCAGGGAGTGGAAAGCTGGAGACATGGAAGAGGATAGTGTTTTGTTTGTTTTTTTGTCTAAAATGTATTTGTTTTTTTTTTAAATAAATGTATCCCAATTTTTTTCTTCTGGGGGGGCTTCATGGATTCTTGCACCGGGGCCCTGAGGTCACAAGTTACACCTCTGGATGGCACCTGCAGTGCACTCTGGCGATAGAACTGGATGTTGGATGGAGCATGAGGTTTCTCTGTGCTCATACATATTGAATGACTCATGGTTCATTCAAACAGCATTTGTTTTGGAGGGTACACTTATGCTGAAGCAATGTCTTATATAAAGCGAGCAGCATAGTTTGTCTACGGTGTTCTATCTTAATCTGCGTGTATGTGACAAACAAGTGCAAAGAATAAAATAAAAGTAGACGGACCCTGGATACAGCATGCATCGCCTTTCCCTTCACTACGGTATTGTCATGGTAGCAATGAATAGTACTTGTTTCTTAAGCTGCCTTATATCTCTAGGTACATAATGTTCAAATAGTTCACATTTAAAGAGTTTCGCCTCTTCTCACGTAATGTTGATGTTTTTTTGAGAAGACATCAGGGCTGTACAGTCGTTTCTAAAGGGTCAAAAGATGAGTGAGGTAAGCCGATCACTACTACAGAGCCCCCGTGATCACCAGTTAATGATTTCATTATCATTGTTATTCCTAAATTTAAATTTTAAAGCAACAGTGTAATCTGCAGCATGAAATAAGAGGAGATCCCAAAGTTAAAATGGAAGATCACCATAGAAATAATAAATGAACTTTAAACAGCCGTATAACACATGTACCCAGGGGTATCCCTAAACTATTCACTACCTGAGGCCGGCGGGGATTGGATTAGTGGGTGGGAAAAGCTGGTGGTGAATGATCATTATGGGGGAGATTTGCTGGCAGTCAGGCGGGGGTTTCTGGTTGTGGACACTCGTTACTGGGGAGGACGGGGTCAGCTATGCTAATTCTGGCTCTGGCTTCCCGCCCAGCTCACCTGTTGCCAGTCAGAGCATCCTGCTCAGCTTGTGGCAATTAGTGATGTCAGTGAGCTGGGTGGGAAACTGGCTAGAGCGTCACAGGTTATCAATCTCAGACGCTCTGGCCACGTGACCCAGTGAGACCAAGTGAGCCAATGAGATAGTGCCTGAGGCAACCGGCACAGACTGCTTCATTATAGGGATGGCCCTGCATGTACTTGATTAATGCATAGCACCGTGTTTGACTTCTGTACACACTTCAATTGTCCAGCACTTAGCCCTGGAAACTGTGAGAAGCTCACAGTGTGCACTGAAATCTGAGGAAGTCAGGCCAGGAAAGGAGCCTGTGCACCTGCAAGAGTGAAGGGAAGGTCGAAGGTCAAGTTTAAAGGAAGGCTGAAGGTCAAGTTTAAAGGAAGGCCAAAGTTCAAGTTTAAAGGAAGGCCGCAGATCAAGTTTAAAGATGCTCTGGCCACGTGACCCAGTGAGACCAAGTGAGCCAATGAGATAGTGCATGAGGCAACCGCCACAGACTGCTTCATTATAGGGATGGCCCTGCATGTACTTGATTAATGCATAGCACCGTGTTTGACTTCTGTACACACTTCAATTGTCCAGCACTTAGCCCTGGAAACTGTGAGAAGCTCACAGTGTGCACTGAAATCTGAGGAAGTCAGGCCAGGAAAGGAGCCTGTGCACCTGCAAGAGTGAAGGGAAGGTCGAAGGTCAAGTTTAAAGGAAGGCTGAAGGTCAAGTTTAAAGGAAGGCCAAAGTTCAAGTTTAAAGGAAGGCCGCAGATCAAGTTTAAAGAAAGGGCTGAAGTTCAAGGTTAAAGGAAGGACTGAAAGGACTGAAATCCAATGAAAATAAAGGGGCCAGGAACAGTCATGCTGGGGAGGAAAGGGTTAGTTCTTGCTGAATGTCCTCCAGCCAAGAAATGAGGTGGGCTCTACCCGGCTTGCTGCAGCTTCTGATGTACAATGTGAGGAGCTCTCATTATACAGTGATATCAGAGGAACTCATTTCCGTTCAGGAGAGGAGCCTGTGCAACTGCGAGACTGACTGGAAGGCCAAAGTTCAAGTTTAAAGGAAGGCCAAAGTTCAAGTTTAAGGCCTCACACACAACGCAAGAGTAAAATTGAATGCATATTTGTAAATGCGTATAGACGTGTTAATGGAAACTTTAATGCACTCTATGCATGTATGTGCGTATACACACACACACTCCTATACGAAGACATTCTTAGCCCGGACGCATCTCGGTTCCATTGTTACGCAGCGCCAAGATACGGCTCCATACACAGATATGTGTATGGAGCCATTTACTTGCATATGCTGCATATGGGGGAAAAACGCTGCGAGCATCTATGCGCAGCGTATTATACGTCAGTGTAAATGAGGTCTAAAGAAAGAGCGCAGTTCAAGTTAAAAGGCAGAAAAAAATTCAAGGTTTAAAGAAGGTTGACGTTCAGTTCTAAAGAAAGACCAAAGTTTTAAGGAAGGCGGAAGTTCAAATTTAAAACTCCATTTAAATAAACAAAAAGAGTAAAAAACGTAACCTTTAAAATAAAATTTGAGCCCACACCATCATAATCCCCCCACCCAAAGTGGTATTGGCTATAACTCAAGACCCCCCACCCCCTCCCCACTAGAAAGCTCCAGCGATATGGAGCTGGTGTGCGATGATGGAGGAGCAGGAACCTTCCGCTCCGCTCGTGCTTGTGTTCTCATTGCTGTAATGACTGAACTGTGATAAGTACTAATGAACACAGACACACACAGGAAATGATTCAGCTCGGATGCTTCATTTGTGTGCATTGAGGAATACGTGACATGTGACCGCGGTGCCGTTTTTAGCTCTGCCTACATGGAAAAATAACACATTAACCACGTTCCTCCGGGGGCATAATAATGTATATTTAACGCAGTCTCCATCTGCCGGGTTCCTTCATCCCCGCACGTGCCGCCCCATTGTTCTGCTGTGTGCATTGTGATGTCTCATTTGGAGAACATTCTTCCATTCAGCAGGAAGAGGAACCAGAAAATTGAGCTGCAGACAACATTTCCAGGATTGAAAAAAAAATTACCTCATTGCTTCTCATTTATCAAATATCAAGAATTAAAGCTGAACTCTGGGGATCAGTAAATAATGTCCTCATACATACTCTTCCTGAAATCTTGGTGAGCTTTGTGTATTTCTTCCTGATCTGTGCAAAAGTTTGAACTTCCTGTAATATAGACTCCTAACTGCTGCTCTTTCTTCTTGTGCAGGGTGACTGGTCTTGTCTCCACCCCTCCTGTAATAAAGACCGGTCACTGCTGCTCTCTCTCCTTGTGCAGGCTGACTGGTCTTGTCTCCGCCCCCTCCTGTAATACAGACCGGTCACTGCTGCTCTCTCTCCTTGTGCAGGCTGACTGGTCTTGTCTCCGCCCCCTCCTGTAATACAGACCGGTCACTGCTGCTCTCTCTGCTTGTGAAGGGTGAGTAATCTTGTCTCCGCCCCTTCCTGTAATAAAGAGCGGTCACTGCTGCTCTCTCTCCTTGTGCAGGGTGACTGTCTCCTCCCCTTCCTGTAATAGAGACCAATCACGGCTGCTCTATCCTTGCGAAGGGTGACTGGTCTTGTCACCACCCCTTCCTGTAATAAAGAGCTGTCACTGCTTCTCTCTCTCCTTGTGCAGGGTGACCGGTCTTGTCTCTGCCCCCTCCTGTAGTTTCCTGTAGTGGGTGGGGTCTGCTGCTGCTGCTGCTCTCTGCACAAGCTAGGTACAGTACAGTGATGATGATTTTGTTGCTGCTTATAAAATGTAATATCTGGGTTTGGTGCACACATAGGGATTTGTGACTATCGAGGAATATATTGAACATTTTTGCACCCGGAGTTCACTTTTAAAGTGAAACATTGAGCACAAGAAGTGTCAACTGATGTCAAATTTCTGTCAGATTATAAAGGAGTTGTAAGGTCCGGGCATATCCTTTCCTGTTATAACATCCGCATTGTAATAGGAATACATAGTAAGAGCCACAGACATGACTCCCCGAGGCAAAGGCATGATGGGAGTTGTAGTTTAACCACAGCTGTAATGCTGAGGTTGCCTACCCCTGCAGCAATCCATTTACAGGAAAGGTAACACAAAAAGGGCTTCATTTATAGGAATTTCCTATACTCGTCTGCACCACTAGGGGCGCTAGTGCCGTGCGAGCTGCATCCACCCAGCTATGCATCAGGTGGAACTTATATAAATGAAGACAATAGTACTGTATTTCTTTGGGTTTAGTTACACTTCAGCTTATGAGTAGGCATGTGAGCCGGCACAAAGTTTGTTTCGTTTTCATTCGGATTTTTAGTTTTACGGGATTCGGGTCCGAAAGTCAATTCTTTTCAGGATTTGGATTTCGGAATTGTCATTGGCGGTAGTATGTACGGATTATCGTTACGAGCAAAAGTTCGTTGAAGCAAAGTAACATTAGACATAAGGAAAAAAATATTACTTTTATTTTTTTCGCAGTCTGAAGAGAAAAAAAAAGAACACAAAAAGTGTGAGGTTCCCCCACAATTGATACTTTAGATCTGGTAGGAATGTTAGGAGGGACCCCCAAGTTAAAAACTAAAAAAAGTGTGCGGGGTTCCCTCCAAAAGTCATACAAGGCCCTTTAGGTCTTGTGGGAATTTTAAGAGGAAACCCCACCCCCAAAAAATGGGGTGGAACGTGGGGTCCCCCCTAAAATTCCTACCAGACCTTTAACCTAAGCACAGGCCCAGCAGTGCAGGAAAGGGGGGGGCACAATCGAGCGCAACCTCCTCCCTGCTCTAAAGGGTTACAAGTAAATGTAAATAAATACACCACACATTTTGAAAAAGTCCTTTCACTGATCAAAAAACAAAGAGTCCGTTTTTGACCAGACGAAATAAAAAAAGTCCCGCCACACAATGACCCGTCCAAACCCGACGAAGACTCACCGCAAACTGACACCTCATGCCTCGTGTAATGACGCGACGCACGGCTTTCTGATTGGCCAGATGCTCCATGCGTCACCTAGCGACAAGAAGCATGGAGAAGGCTTCCCTGCCAATCGTGAAGCCGGGTGGCGAGTCTTTACATGCCGTCCGGCTTCCCACCTAATCTAGAAGCCAGGTGGTGAGTCATTACATGCCGCCTGGCTTCCCTAATGGGACCTCCGGTGTCGGTATTCGGTACCAAAAAAAACAAAAATCGGTACTCGTACTCCATACTGAAAAAACGGTATCGGTGCATCCCTAGCGAAGATGAATCTCCAAACCGGGACTAACCCTTTGATAATATCCAATTCTTTTTTTTTAGCAATGGATTTCAATAAACTTTAATGTTCTCTGTAAAAAAAAATGTAATATAAATAAATAAATCGGTAATAAGATTGAACTGAACCTTATCCTTCATTTTATAATTTTCCTAGTAAGCGTCCCATAGAGACAGATGACTTGGATCAGCGACGAGCTTTCCTCACTTATTAAACAAGCTTCGCTTTTTCCAGGCACCGGGTCCGCTCTTAATTTTCTCCGACTCCTTCCTGATATTAGCAGGCCTGCAATTCATTACTCAGTCCATTACGCAGCTTAAAACAGCGTGTGCAGGAACCAGAGGCGAATCCCCGCTCGGAAATCTGCAGGCTGCGCGCACACATTCCCACAGCAAATGTGCTTTCCAAAGCCTGGGGGAAAAAAAAGGTCAGCGAGAGGGAAGCGCAGAGCGAGCGAGTTTCTCCTGACTTCATGCTTTTTATTTATTTATTAATAATTAGCTCTGAGGGATCGGTATTCGCGAAGCCCGGAGGGGATACGGCAAGGTTCCTCCATCTGCAATACTTCTACGTCGTTCACAGTAACTGGACTGATTCCCACCCACGGCCCTTTCCAATTATATTGCGCTGCAGCCATAGCTTGACATTTCACCAAGTGCATTAGGCTCCGGGGCAACGGACGCGTCCTGCAGTTCCCAAATCCACGACCTAATCTTTGGGCCTCTGATGTCATGGCCGGAGTAAAAGAAGGAGCCAAGTGCCTCTCTTTCTAAAATTAGAGAATGCCAGTCTAATTAAGAACCCGGAAATTGGGAAGGTCACTTGTTCGCAGCTGGATTCTTCAATTATTAGTATGTTCTGTGTTATGGAAACTCTGTTGAGGAGAGGTCACTGTGTCATTTTGAGGGCTTGTTTCCACCAGCCCGTGCGCTGATCACACTGTCTCGTGTCCGGAACGCAAGGGATCGCATACACAAGGCCTCCTTGCGTTCTGCAGTGGGAGGGGGCATGGCAGTCCCCAAATCTTTTTGGATAGAGTAGATTTTTTGTACCTGCTGGGGAGGTTCACCCCTCTATTTGTCCTGGCAATCATTGAAAAGTGATAGAGGGAAAAAAAGACAATTCTGGGTTTACCCATTCATAAATGGCAAATCAATTCTTAATGGTTCTCAGAACTGGGGGCGTGCGTGGCAGGGGTGTGTCCATTGCCTAAATACGTAGTGCTGGAAGGTGTCCCTCTTTCTCATCTCGTTGGGAGGTATGTGACATAGGGTCACTGGGAAAGAAATCTAAACAAGTAAAAAGAAAGTAAAATAAAGGATCTGAGGTTCTAGCACTCATCCAGAGCCGTCTCGAGGCCAGGTGTCACCCGGAGTGGATACTGGGTCACCTCGCACGTGCGCAGTAACGTCATCGCGCATGCACGGCCATTCAATTGATACCTGCCGGCGGCCATCTTGGTAATGGACGCCGGCAGAGAGAGGACGTTCACCCGGCGGGATAAGGTTTGCCGCCGGGTCCCTTTCTCTCTCCTGTTATTGTCGGGCTCTCGGTCCATGACTGAGTGCCCGACTTTTCAGATGGGGTGACACCAGAAGGACTATTGTTCATTTTGGTGTCACCCCTCCAATGGTGTCACCCGGGTGCAGGCCACACTCCCCCTTGTGATGCCACTGCGCTCATCCACTCTATCCAAAACGCAAGAAATAAAATTTGGCTGGAGATACATTTTAAGAAAGGCTCAGGTAAAGATGAGGTTGGGCATGGTGCAAACTCAGTGCTCCGAGTATGCCCAAGCCCGACAGCCACCATTTCCTTGCAACATAATCTGTGGCGGAAGTTGCGGTGCAGGCATTTCCCGCCCCTTTGTGATGTATAGCTGCAGGGCAGGGAATGCGCCCCCCCATAACTGATATAGCTGAGAGAAGGGGGTGGTGGTCAGAGTTTTGAGTGGGCATGGGAGAACTCAGGTGAACTGTGTCCACACCAAACCCAGCCTCATCACTACCCCCAGACAGTACTGCAGCCCTTTGCCATGTCGTTGGGTGTCAGACACATGGGCTGTTTTGGGGTTCACCCCAATTTTGTAACATCCTGTTACAGAGATGGTGCTCTTCCCCTTTGATGTGCAATATTTTACCAAACTCTCTCACTAGCTGATATTTCTTAATGGCAAATATTTATAGCATGCACCCTCGTAAAATGATCCCTCGCAGCGTGCCGCATCCAGAGTAATGAAGAAGTTGTCCTTTACGATCTCTGTGGAGGTGTGAAGGGAATATCTGTATATAAAACGTGTCACTTCATAACATTTTCCAAGAAAAAAAAATCTGAAAGGGCGAACCACATTTTTATTACATTCCGGATAATAAATAGTAACATAGCTGGTTAGGATAAAAAAAAAAGAAATGACAAGTGCATCAAATTTAATTATTTTTTTTTCAAAAGGCGACAAGGAAGTTGGAGCAACCGAACTATAAGATGAGAAACAGCAAAGTATTCTACTCACCATCGAAAATGTTACATTTTAACTATCTTGTTTCCTTAAAGGAGAAGTATGAGGTGAGTGCTTTTCACTCACCTCATAGTTCTAGCCGACCTGTGACAATGAGACTGTCACTGGTTCAGTAGATCGGGAGGTGAGCGAACACATACCGGCGCTCTTTCACCTCTCGATTCTGTCACAGCTCTCTGCCGTGACAGGGGGAGGGGCTGGATTCCCCCCTCCCCACTCCGATCCTCCATCGCTGACTGGCGGAACGGACGGGGGAGGGGGCGGGTACAGCTGGCTCTGCCTCTAGATAGGCAGAGCCAGCTATCAGTCACACAGCTGGGCGGATCCAGACATAATTGTCGGGATCCGCTTCAGCTGCGGTGTCTCAGTAGACCGCGAGCAGCAGCTCGCGTTATACTGAGCCTAGGGTGATGGGAGGACGCTAGTTTGTGTCCTCCCGTTACCTTAAGGTCAACTATGGGGAAAAGCCTTAACCCCATAGTTCTCAGTATATCTCAGTATATCTCATAAAAGTTGTCACGTGTTGTCATTTCAATTCAGTCTTCTATAAAACTGCAGCTTTCATTAACATTTATTTTAAAATATACTCAGGCACTTCCTTTAATAGGGTGACAACGCTCTGTCCCTATCTCTTAGTTGTGCTCCTGCAATGCCACCCTGTCACATTATTATTATTATGGATGCACCGATACCAGTTTTTCGGTATCGAGTACAAGTACCGATATTTATATTTCGGTCCTCGCTGATACCGAGTACTGATACCGGTACTTCCGGTAGCATAGAGCCGGCTTCCCGGGCAATCAGGAAGCCAGGCGGCGTGTCATTACCCACCGCCCGGCTTCTTGATTGCCCAGTAAGCCGATTCCATTCTGTTTGGCCGGCTTGATGCGGATTGGCCGGTAAGCCGGCTTCCCAGCTAATCGGCATCGAGCCCGGCCAAACAGATGACAATATGATGACACGACCCCCAACCCTGTAGACACCTCATTCCCCTCACATACATCCTTAGCAGCAGTCATTACCATACCAGTCCCTAGGCCAGCTCGGCAGACACCGCTCTCCCGGGTCTGCCCACGTCTCCTGTGTGTACAACGCCCACGTGAACGGCACTCAGCCTGCTACTGCGCAGGAGAAGAACCTGCACATGGACTTCCAAAGTGACCATTTTTTTTACATAGGCATGTTCCACTGTTGTCACCATCAGGAAACCCGTCCAGAGAAATGCTAAACAGCATTGCTAGAGACGTGTAGATATGAAGTGGCTGCAAAGAGGCTCCGGGAGATCAGCAGTACTGAGATAAAATTAAGAAAAAGAGATATAATAAAGCAAAAAAAAAAGGTGAAAATGTTAAGTTTCTTTACAATATTGTTTATAATACATCATGCTAAAGCAAAGTGAAGATCATTTAGTTAGGGTTTACATCTACTTTAAAGGAAAACAACACTTAATTAACATTGTGTAGCGCTCACCCCCGAAGGAGCCGCTGAGTATGAAATAGGTTCTCCTACCTGTTGGTTCCAGCTACCGGTCCCCTTTGATCAGCAACAGCTTTTAGGGTGTTTATTTGTAAGTTCAAAAGGAGAGAGAGGGTTTCGCATCTGTAGGATGCCCTTGGATTCATTTTGGACAGCTTTCTCCCTTAGCAACAGCTAAGGCCAATATCACTGTGACCTGGTCCCAGGGACCAATAGTAGTAGCAATACTGCAAACAGCCAGGAGGGTCCAGTAGCTTATATGGAGAAGGTTAGCTATCTCTGGACTCAGGTGAGGACACCTGGCTTCTTCTTGAACCAATACCTGGAATAGGGTGTGGGATCTCCCTTGTGGGTCCCAGACGGACGCTCGCACCAGCTCCTCTGCGGTACCCCTCAACAAGCAGTTAACGTTAGAATTTAGGTCAGTGTGGTAATTTCTTTATACCCAAATTAAATGTGGATGCCCACAAGCAGCCCTTGCTGGGCCCAGCTGACCCTACTAACCAGATGGGGCATGGGACCAGTACAGGAGGGCTCCCCGTACCCCTGCTGGAAAGTTGTGCAATAAAGTGTAAACTAAGATCAAAATCAAAAATGATATATGATGTGGTGCAGGGATAGGTAACTTTGGCACTGCAGCTGTTGTGGAACTACAAGTCCCATGAGACATTACAGAATCCATACAGCCACAGACATGACTGTCAGAGGCAGGATTTGTAGTTTCACTACAGCTGGAGTGCCGAGGTTGCCCACCCCTGATCTAGTGTGTCACTAACACGGAGGTTTTTGTACCTGTTGCTCCTGCTAAAAGATCCATTATTTTACCTGTAACAGGGTGACAATGGTCTTCATTTTGCAGTGAAATCACACAAAGGCGTTGTCACCCAGTGGACAAGGTAGTCTTAGATGGGGTATTTTATTTCCTCTTTGTCAAAAGAAACCCTATGAATAAACCAGATGAAAAGCTGGCAGTGTTAAATGGTTTGTAACTGTAATTGCCACTTTTACTGGACAGCTTGGCCCGGTAAAGAAACTGGAAAAATGGGGGAATCTAGTGAAAAGATCAACAGATAATAACACTGTTACAAACAGCGCCGGGGGGGGGGGGGGGGGGGGGGGGGGGTCAGAAAATCTAAAAATGCTATGTAAATGGACACGTCATGTACCTTGGGATGAGCTTCAGGTGACGAGGAAGGCCCCCCTTGCAACTCTTGTCTGAGAACCACTGGAGGTGAGACAGCTGTACAGACAGAGAGGGGCACGGGTGCCTGAAGCTGATGTTGATGCTGATCACACCGGAGAAGATGACCCAGATATCTGAATAACTAAATACGGTAGGAAGGCGGAGAGTTTGTCTATCAGGAGAGGATGTTGACAGCAGATCAGACCGGCAAAGTCAGGAGCAGGCTGGGTGAGTAGAGGAGTACCAAATTCAGGAGGCAGTAGCACTATTTTGATCGCACCGCACAGGACCAGACCGCAGGCACAATGTGCCTTGCGATCCCGTGCAGCTGAAGGCATTAGGCCGGAGGGCGTGGCTACGGCGCCATTCACTTGAATGGCCTGTCATGCCCCCTCCTACCCCACTAAAAACTGAGCCGCCACAATGCGAGGGAGTGCGTTCTGGCCAAAATCGGGCCGGAACGCACTGCATCCTAGTGTGACTGAGCCCTAAAATGCCCACCTGTGCCACAACCAGGAACAGGCATGTGCATGCTGCAGTGTGCACACAGTGCTGCACGTGCACGTGTGTGGCATCCATGTGGCATGTGCATTGCTATGTGCAGGGCCGGATTTCCCACAAGGCCAACCAAGGTCCAAGCCTCGGGGCAGCAGGGAGTAGAGGGGCAGCAGGGGTGTGGTATTCTTATCTCCCCATGCCTGGGACATGCAGTTCCGGGTGTCGGGTGGGTAGTTGTTTTCTACATTTAGCACTGCTTTGGGCAAGCAGACCTATTATGTGCAGTACTAGCGCCATAGCGCTTTACTCATGCATGCATTTGCACAGCAGCTCAGTCCATGCAGAGGCTGTACTATGGGTACCGGTTGGTTCACCTCTGACAGGACAGTATCATACAGTATATGTCACTTTTTAAATTTTTCCCCGTAGTGTACATATTGGTTTGCTCTCCAGTTTTTAGGATCTACATTCCGCTGTAGGAAGAGAAGGGCAAAGAGGACCTGTGACGTTACTGGATCGAACTGAAGACACTTGGAAAAAAATAAGTATAGAGTTTTATTTTATGCCGCAGACGTGTTGCAAGGGTGGGGAGGGGGAAAACGGTCTAAGTATGTGGGGGGGGGGGCATTAAAATAAGCATGTCAATGTACAAAGATAGAGATTACCATCACTTTGGCCATCTAGATGTCTTAAAGTCAACCTGTTAGGAGAGGAATATGGTGTCAGCCTTTGTTCACTTCCTGAATACATAACAGAAAGGCAACTGCATTGTAAAAAGTTAGCAAAGGCTGACACCATATTTATCTCCTGACAGGTTGACTTTAGGACATCTACAGAGTTTTCCTTCACAGTCTTTTCTATGGCCTGAGTGACAAAGAACCAGAATAGAACAATACAGAGCAATAGAGCTCCATAGCACTTTGACAAGCACTTGACTCCCCCACTGCATCTTAGGGATATTTCCTTACCAGGGAACTTTACTTTATCATACTGTAGTTCAGCTCGTGCCATATGGTATTAAAGCATCCAAAACCTTTGGCTGACCTACTTAGCCTTTCAAAGCTGAACAGTGGCAGTTAAGGAGATTGTGAATCATACAAATATTCCTTTGTCATCCAGACTGCTTGAACTTGAGGGAGGGTTGTTTTTTTCTGGTTCCTTTTCTTGTTAAAAAAAAAAAAAAAGCTAAATTTTCTATTCCAAAATCCTCGATGTATAAAAGTGTAATGCTTTGATATTTACCTTTCATTTATGCCAGTGCTGCATCTTTTTTTTATTGTAGCCGACACTCAGTAGATACTTAACCAGGCACAGGGGTAGGGCCTCCTATGTCGACAGGCTTTGGGTTTGTGTCGATGGTATCAGTTTGAGATACTTCTGAGAGATCATCCAAAATGTAAGGATCGGTGAACTTGACCTCATTCTGACAGGCAATTGACCGACTCCAAGTTTTTAATCCCAAAGACTTGTAGGCTTGTATGGCCTATATGACTTGTAGACCATAGACTTGGATGGGAATAAAATAACCTGTTAGAAGCAAACAAAAGCCCATAAACAAAGGCCCCCAAATAGCTTTTGGATATCAAAAATGATGGTGTAGGCCAAACCATTATAGTGGTAGCATTTCTGTCAGCATAATGGTAACTCTGGTTTCAGTGCTAGCATCTCAGCACAAGTTGGCTTAGTGACCAGGATTTTTTGACATTGCAGGATGACTCTCTGCCTTCGGGTTAAGTTAAAGAGTTATGACCAGACATATAAGCTGTAAAAAGATTTAGTTCCGTTATTTTGTTTTTGTTTTTTTTATTTATTTTTCCATTTTTATTTAATTATATTTTTGTATGACATTTTTATTTTATTATTTTTTAAATTTTATCATTTTTTTTCTATTTTTCTATTTGTTATATTTTTTTCACCTAACTTTATTGCTATCACACAGGGGATAACAATTTGCTGTGTGATAGCATTCAGAGGTGGCATGCTCTCTTTATAAGCCTGCCCTCCAATACAGAAGATAGAGCACACATGTGCTCTATCTTCTGTACAGCTCAGGTTAGGGTTAGGGTTAGCTGACACAATAGCGCTGCAAGCACAGCGGTCCTGTGTCACTGATCACGGAGCTGAGCAGAGAACGGAGGTTCTCCGCTCTGCTCCCAGCTCTCCATCCTGAACTGCCTTGTCATGGGCTGGGGTCCCCCAGAAGAGCAGGAGACCCCGAAAACCACGGCACAGAAGAAGGCAGCCGGAGGGAGGGGGCGGATCATGGAGGGGGGCCGGAAAAGTCACAAGCAGGCTCCATACAAGTGATTTCAGGGGCTGTATAGCCGCTGAAATCACACGTACAAAATGGCTCACCTGCTTTACATTGAGCCCTGCTTGTCCGAAGGAACTACCGGAACTACCAGGGTTGCGACCGCTGCAACCCTGGTAGTTCCGTCAATTACTAGGTATTATTTTAATGAAAGCTGCAGATTTAAAACTAATAAAAATAATGGTTTAAATTATACTGACCAGGAAAAAATTTACATGAGATTTTGTTGATTGGGTTTAGCTTTACTTTAAGTTTTAAAGTTAAAGATTGAGGAGTTGGGTTACGGGTAGGGTTAGGTTAAGGGTTAAGTGTTGTGAGGGTAAGCTTAGGGTTAAAGTTGCTGGTTAGTGCATGAATACTTTTTGTATTACTTCTGTTTGGTGAGGACAACCAGGTGAAAACATAGGTACGCTGGGTAGTAGTCTACTACCTGCTGTTCTCAAGTGGAAGGACTTTTTATTATCAGTTTCATATTTTTGATTTGTCTTGAAAACCCAGAACTAGAACAGTGGCTGGCATGTCCCCAGGAGCCTTTGCCACAACATGCAAAACATGCACAGTATACTGTACTTGCACATTTTAGCAAACATTTTAGCAAACTAAGTTCTTTGCCCACCTCCACACTCCCCATCACCGCCTCTGCCATCTTCTCCACCACTTCTTTTGAACCAGTGTTTTTTCTTTGGCCATTGGGAGGCCACTGATGATGTAACTTAGGCTCCTGCACTCTGGAGTCATGTTATTCCTGCATTCTGCTCCGTTCTGTCTGTAAGATGCCAAAATCGGACCAGCTGCACATGTGTACATACAAAAAAAATGCTAGGTAAAAGGTGAAGGAGATTTTTTGGAAGAAGAGACATGCAAAGTCTACCTACTTAAATATTTAGACTTCAATAAGTCTAAGTCTAGACTTCAGTATTGCTTTGACAGCTTTGCCTCCTTAACAGTAACTTTAGAAAAACAATCACTTCTACACACTGGGGCATATTTATTAAAAGCATATGAATATAGAAGAATGTCCACATTAAAAAGCATTCAGGGACATTCAAACGCTAGAGTCTTATTAGGTATAATGACAGTCTGCGGCCAGTGGAAAGTACAAATGCCGCCTTATGCCAACGAGGAATTCCCATTTGCAGTATGCTGAATGTGCAGTGAATGGGGGCTTAGTGAGCAGGTTCAAGCGTGGCAGGTCTCCATAGGGAATCAGCGGTGAGTTAGTGATACAGTCAGGCACAGGTGACATCATTAAGGTCTTGGTTAACAGTGGTGGTTCACAATATAATACATATTTAGCTATCTGTGTAAGTGTTTTTTTATGTTTATATCCAGTCAATGATAAACCTTACAGTTATAAGGGCTTTTCTTTATTTGACATTTCTGAACCTTGACAGGTTGGGGAGCTTCTCTAGAGATGTGAATTTAGAAGAGTGAACCAAGCAGAGAAGTGGTTTGATCTTTATGGCAATTGGTCCAGCTTATACTATGTGTGGCTGTTCACTTATGGGAACCTTCTCTAGAGATGTGGACATCAAAGAGTGAACCAAGCAGACATGTGGTTTGACTTTTATGGTAATTGGTCCAGCGTATACTATGTGTGACTGTCCACTGATGTGGACCTTCTCTAGCGATGTGGATACAGAAGAGTGAACAAAGCAGAGAAGTGGTTTGACCTTTATGATAATGGGTCCAGCTTATACTATGTGTGGCTGTACCCTTATGGGAACCTTCTCTAGAGATAAGTACATCAAAGAGTGAACCAAGCAGAGAAGTGGTTTGACCTTTATGATGATGGGTCCAGCTTATAATATGTGTGGCTGTTTACTTATGGGAACCTTCTCTAGAGATGTGGACATCAAAGAGTGAACCAAGCAGAGACGTGGTTTGACTTTTATAATAATTGGTCCAGCTTATGCTATGTGTGACTGTCCACTGATGGGGACCTTCTCTAGAGATGTGGATACAGAAGAGTGAACAAAGCAGAGAAGTGGTTGACCTTTATGATAATGATGTTCAGCTTATATGTACTATGCATGGCTGTTCACTTATGGGAACCTTCTCTAGAGATGTGGACATCAAACTGTGAAGCAAGCAGAGAAGTGGTTTGACCTTAATGATAATTGGTCCAGCTTATACTATGTGTGGCTGTCCACTGATGGATGCTGAGTAGTTCTGGTGGTTAATATATGAACCATTATTGAATACTCCATTCACCACTGAATGTTTAAATGGTATATTTGCTCCTTTATGTTTAAAGTGAACCTATGATTTACCCATGCAGGGCAAAGCAACAGGCTTAATTTATTGGTGGCTCCTCCAGGTGAACATATTTGCTTTTTCTGCACACAGCTGGTACTCTGTTGGGCCTCAGGAGCGAAGGAGACTTAGCCCTGTGTAGGGATGCACATATTTTTTTTTCCTGCAAGGGGTTAAAATGTAAAATGAATAGTCTGTTGGTCAGCCTACCAGTCCTGCTGCCACCTCTTGAGTCATCACCAATTGGTGCCACTACTTAAGGACTTCAAGGCCCTGTTAAAATCATGTGATGGACTTTACTGGCAGCCAATAGGCAGCATCAAGGCCAGAAGGAAGTTCTGTGGCCACTGCAAAAAGGACCCTCTTACACTACAGACCAGAAGAAGACTTGGGACCTAGCATGTCATGTGACCACATTTTCAGGTATTTATATAAAGGCTTTAGTTCAATAACAACTATAGATTAGCTTACAGGAAGTGGAGTGGGAAAGGGTCATTTTTTCCCCCCCCGGTGATCAGCTTTAAAAAGCCAGCTAAAATAAAATAATCCAAAAACTATTATAGTTTACCCTGAAGCAACCATCTTCTATTGCCATGATATGCAAATATATTTCCTTCTACTCTCCACCCTTTCCGAGGCAGATTTGTTTTTCCTAAGATTTTAGCGCAAAAATAAACACTTATTTTACTCATTGGTTGTCCTCGAGAGTATTCTAAAAAAAATACAAGTATAATTATTGTTATTTTTATTTATTAATAAGGTTTTTTGTTTTTTTTTAAAAATAGCTTTAGGCTCTTACCAATGACACACATAGAAAAAAACATCTTCACAATATAGAATAAGACTATTGCTTTTAATGCTCTGTGCATTCTAGTACCGCCTATAAATAAACATTGTTTTTATTCTATGTTCATACTTAGTTAATTGCTTGTGATGCACCACAGGATGGGAGGACATTAACTCAGCATGGTGTGTATTATTACATGCAAATTGCTTTTTTTCCCCCTCACCCTAAAAAAATAAGACTGAGATAAACTGCTGGTTTTATTTACGGCATCAACATAACACCAAAATAGTGACACATCAATTGAGATATTACAATACGACACAAAGGCACCTTATTACAAATCGGTAGAATGATTTGCCTCCTGGAATGAAGTGTTGTGACCATCGATTCTCGTTAGCAGCAGTCATCGTATCTGTAAATAAATTGTCTTTGGCTTATGAAAGTCGGGCCGTAGACAGACAAATGTCTCTCTGAGAATGATGGGGGTGAAGAAATCTGTCCATCCATTACCATGTCCTAGTTAACGGACTAACTACCACCTATGGGTCAGGTACCTCATTGATGTCACCTCAAGTCACCTCCTTCCCAAGTTGTTAGGGTCACCCAGCAAGAGGAATTAGCACTCCCTCACTATCTATCTATCTATCTATCTATCTATCTATCTATCTATCTATCTATCTATCTATCTATCTATCTATCTATCTATCTTTCTATCTATCTATCGCTTCTGTAGGGGACCGGGTGATCTCATCGTAACTTGATTTTGCAGCCCTTTGAAGCCTTCGCTGAAATGTTGTGAAAGTTCTCCTAGAATTTCTCCATTGTTTTTTGTGAAATTGCCATGAACCATCACATTTTGCTTTGTATGTTGTTGGTGCTATTGGAAGCCAGTGGAGGGATTGGCAGAGATGGGTGGTGGATGGAAGCCAGTGGAGGGATTGGCAGAGACGGTTGGTGGGCACTGAGCGGTTGGTGAGGTGGATGAGTCTAGCAGCAGCAATCACGGTGGACTAAAGGGTATAGCCTGTGTAGAGGTAGGCCAATGAGGAGGCAGCTTCACAATCAAGGTGATAGATGAGAAGTGAGTGAATTAGTAGCTTTGTGGTGTTATTTGTTAAGAAGAGTTGAAGTATGGGAATGTTACAGAGGTTAAGATAGAAGGTTTTGGTCAGTGATTGGACGAGGGGCCTGAAATTGTAATGAGAAGCTCCAAAGACCGGCTACAAAGACACATTTAAAAATGAAGAAATATTTTAAAATATATATATTTTCAGGTCGCTGTGTGAATAGGAAGAATAGCAAATATAAAGAGGGGTTTTCTCAAATGTGTCTGCAAAAGTAGAAATACACTAAGTCTGCATGCAAATACAGCATACCTAGGAACACCCACTCCTCCAGGCTCACACCCGTCCATAAAGGCATTTTCATATTTGCATAACTCTGCCAAGAGCCAGCCCACTGCTTGAATCAGGGCTGAGGGCTCTTGAGAGGAGTGGCAGGGTGCTATGATGTTTTCAGGAAGCTAGGACATCCCTGCACATCCCTTATTCTGATCCTGCCTTCAGTGCATGGAGGATCACTGACCTGGATGAGCACCTGGAATATTAGTCAGGGTATCTGGTTATGTTTGATGAGGTCACTGATGTGCAAAGAGCAGATCCAGCTGTACTGGATGTATTACTGCTAGACATGTTGAATGTTTTTGTTTGAATTTTAGAACTCTGTTAACGCCATTGAAGATATGTCTGCTCAACTAAAAGAAACGCATATGTTGGTTTTGCTTCTGGACATTGATAGTAAAACTACGTCAGAGAAAAAATGTTTTCTGTGACATGAAGCGTAGAAATGTTCATAGTAACTAAAAATAGATAAATATAATGAGGACATTGCCCAGGTTTTGTTCTGTAATTCTGAGAGTTGAGAGCTCCACCTTCCCTAGCTCCATACCTTTCCCTGGTCACCGATGAAGTAGCAAAGCAAGGGTGAGGATGGCAGTTTGGAGTCTTCACATTTAAAGGAGAACTATGTGGTCAGTGTTTTTCCCCATAGTTCTCCTCAGGGTCACGGGAGGACATAAACTAACGTCCTCCCGTGACCCAAACCTCAGTATATAGCGAGCTACAGCTCGCGGTATACTGAGACGCCTCAGCCGGGCCGGATCCCGACATTGCTGTCGACATCCACCCAGCTTCGTGATTGACAGCTGGCTCTTCCTATCTAGAGGCAGAGCCAATTGTGCCCGCCCCCTCCCCGGCCCATTCCGCCAGTCAGCGCTGGAGGATCGGAGCGGGGAGGAGGAATCCCTGCAGGGAGCCGTGAGTGACAGTCACGGCTCTCTGTAGGGAGATGATCAAGAAGTGAACGAGCGACGGTATGTGTTCGCTCACTTCCCAATCTATTGAGCCGACGTGTAACAGTTTCATTGTCACACGTCGGCTCGAACTATGAGGTGGGTGAAAATCACTCACCTCATAGTTCTCCTCTAGAATTTTACAGAATATGAATGTACCTAGCAGCTTTGGATTCTAAATCCTCACCTCTGCCTTCTCTTGCCATGTGCTTTGACAGCTGCCACTGGAAGACCAAAACATTTGATTGTTCACATTCAGCTTGTTGGTCATCTGCACTGTAACTGCATACAGGGACTGAAATGAATGCATGTACCTACCTCCTAAACTTGTTTGATTCGATGTCTTCACTGCCAGGCATCATACATGAGGATTTCTTTGAGTCATGTGCATTCGGATTCGGACGAACCTGCAAATCAACGAAAATCAGCTGATACGGCGGTTCGTCCGAATCCGAAATAACTAATTTAATATATGCCCGGTTATACTAAAACGATATTCGGGCATACATAAATTCATTTTCAGAAGATGCCAGTGGCCATTTTGGTCGCTAGTGTGTTCTGCGCATGCCCGCCGCCATCTTGGAGGCGGAGCGTGTGACATCACATGACGGTGACATCACACGCTGAACGAGCGGGGGCCATATGGGCCACCGACACGTTCTGCGCATGCGCGCCGCCATTTTGGAGTAGATCTTGGTATATACCAAGATGGTGGCGCTCGAACATGTGGGCGCCACCATCTTGGTGTATAACAAGATCTACTCCAAAATGGTGGTGCGCATTTTCAAAATGCGCCGGCGGCCGATATTGGTGCCACTCGTTCTGCGGTTTCCGCGTGCGGTTTCGGATTCGGAGGCTCGTTGCCTGTGAATCCAAAACAACATAAACATTTGTTTCCTTTGCCGAAACGAATGAAAACGTTTTTCGTTTTCCTTTTTTTTCCGTCTGAAAACTATTTTTTTAGTTTTGCACATGTCTAATTTCTTTAGTGCACTGCACTACACTTCTGTAATCACTGGAGAAACAGATCACAAACTGCTGCATTAAGGCAGCCCCTTTATACATTTCACTACTGTTTGGAGAGCACAAGTCTCCAAAGAAAGGGCTGAGAAAAAAAAATCTCTTTAGATATACATATTGCTTTCCATTATTGGCTGTTTGGAGTGGAGTGTGGATAGGTTGCTGGGGTAAACCTAAACTAGGAGGGACGCAAAGGAGAAACAGAGACTGGTACACAATATAATTTGGGTATAACATTACAGCTAAGGTACATGGAGATATAAAAGACACAAATTAATGCTGCTTTATATTTATTAATGCATCGATTTTGTTATTGCAAGTGCAGTAGTCATGTGGTAGCTAGGAATGTGCTGATGGGAAGAGCGAGAGTGCAGTGGTTTTTCGCTCACTGTTCAGTCACAGACTGGGTTAGGGCCAAGACCTGTAAGTGTTATTTATCTGCAGCAATAAAAATCAGGTCTCCTGCTCTGCCAGGCAGGGCTATGCTGTGTGGCAGAGATGTATAAATCTGGATGGGCATAAATACAAACCCTTTGGACAGATAAAGCAGATCCTTTGTATGTATTTTATCTGTGTATTTAGTTCAGCTTTGATAACTGCAATGGTGTCTACCTTTGTGGAGAATACCTGAATAATATAGTTTAAGACTGATTCAAGATTTGCCACTGACCTTGGCAGAAGGGACATAGCATGGTGGACATTTCAATTTGGCCAAAATAGTGACCCATTGACATTTGCGTTCTGCATTAAGGCACGGTTCATGTAAGGCAGGTTATTGTCATACATTGCGACACTTTATAATTCATTTACATTGGGTTGTTATTCAGAACTAACCCCTTCATGACTGAGGCCTTTTTTTCATTTTTTGCGCCCATGTTATATTCCACATTTTAGGCCTGAAAATTACTTAAAACCCCTACACATTATATATTTTCTGAATGCCAAGACCCTATACAATATAATGGTGGTAGTTGCAAATTTTTATGTTGCACAATATTAGCGCAACTCCTTATTAAACCCCAAAATTTAGTGATACATTTAATTAAATGCCCCAAAACACAATAAAATACCCATTTTTTAAATGAAATGTAAAAGATAAGGTTACAACGAGTACAATGATACCCAAAATGCCCAGTTTACAAATTGCGCTGTGTCCGTGAAACCGCGAAAAACTGCAGTACCCCAAAAAGTCTACAGAATCGATGCTGGCGACGTACACTGTACGTCGTCAGTCATGAAAGGGTTAATGGCGCTGCAATGCATCAACATGAGGCAATGTGTGCATTAACACCTGTGTTCCCGTAATGCATACATGTAAATCGGCCCTAAAAGTTTCAAGTCAACTTTCAATGGGGTCTCATAATAGGGTTGCCACCTTTTCTTCAAGTGAAACCCGAACGCTCTAGCTGCGCGCATGGCAATTTTTAAATTTTGGGGGGAAAAATATAGTAGAGAGAGCAAGGAGAGGCAGCAGGAGAGAGAGCAAGGAGAGGCAGCAGGAGAGAGAGCAAGGAGAGACAGCCGGGGAATAAGTAAGGAGAAAGGCTAAAAAGAACAAAAAATCCCAGCAATACATTATACAGAATACAAAAAAATATGAAGCTACATACTCTGTGTTGCTCTGTGGTGGCAGCCTGATGTCTCCAGGGTCTCATGTGACCTGTGTGGGCCCTCATCAGGCTGTGCGCGCTCTCAGGTGGACTCTGCGGGTTCTCAGGTGGACTGCACGGACCTTCTGGTGGACTGCACTTACCCTCTGGTGGGCTGTGCAAACTCTCAGGTGAGCTATTATATGTGAATAGCGCCACCCATTCATATGTAAATAGCATAGCCTAGTCTATTTTTCAGTGGGGAGCCAGTAGTCATCTTAATTTTGGATGCCCCAGTCTGCCTGAGATGTTGTGTCCGGGTTTCAACTGCTATGTAATCCGGACACAACCTTCAAAACCCAGACAGGTGGCAAACCCTATCTCACAAAGCACAGCAGCATTGTAGGTTTTCGCTCGTGCCACAAGGAATGTTTAACATGTCTGCCAACTGCATCAATCCTGGTAGCCCCTTAAAAAATACCCAAACATCCAGGTGTAGGGCAAAAATGCCCCATCCTACAATGCAGCGCTTGGCACCAAGGAAAGCCTTTCACGAAGCCTGGGGATTTCATTGATATGAGTGGGGTGGGGTATTCTAGCAGTAAAGCTGACCGTTACACTTAGGGATTGATGTATACAATTTCCACCTGGTGCATATCTGGGCACATGCTGTTTACACGGCACTGGTGCCCCTACGTGGTGCTGATTAGTATGCAAATTTCCTATACCCGTCAGTGCAATCTAGGGGTGCAAACAGCATCTGTCCGGATATACATAATGCTGAACATTTATACATGAAGCCATTTCCATTGATTGATTTCTCCATCGAGGAAAAATAGCATGGATGGTGGAATCTCGCCCGCCTAGGGAGCACCTGCCGCTATCATAATAAATGAACAATTACGGCATTTGTTTGGCGTCAGTCACTGTTCCACTGACAATTGTCGGCCCATCTCCTTTGACAAAGGTCGATTGACAAAAACTTTTTGTGGAGCAGAGGAGTCCTGCTGACTTAGCTGAAATTCAAGCAGTGTATGGCCAGCAGGGCCGTCTTTAATGCAGGGCAAATGTGGCAGCTACTTTGTGCCCCACGACAATGACTGGGCCCGGGGCAACTGCAGAGCCTGCAAAGATACACACATGCAGGAGCAGACTGATGCAGGTGCTGCATTAAAGATGACCCCCTCTGACTGTGGCCGCCTATTTCTGTGCTGCTAGCTGCTTTGCCTATTAGGAATTTACAACGAGGCAATACAGAGCCGAGCCAGCCATTTAGTTATGGGGCTGCAGCCCTCGGAGTTCAGTGACTGCTACCTGGACTGCCTCTGGCTCCGGTAGAGGATTCGGGCACACAAGGTGGAGCTGGACAGAGCCTACAAGTTCATCTGAGGCCTAATGAAAGCTGGCAAGATCCTGATTGCTGCCAGCAAGATTGAGTGAGATCTGGCCAGGGGAGCACAGGTGGGAGGATGATACAGGACTAGGGGGAAGGATGGCACAGTACAGGGAGGAGTATATCACACTACGGGTGGAAGGATGGCATAGGATGGGGGAGCGTGGTACAGTACAGGGGGGCAAGGATGGTACAGTACAAAGCGAAGGATAGTATAGGATGGGGGGAATGTTGTACAGTACATGTGTTATCAGTCCACCCCTGCACACGACCACCATTCTATTTAATATGCGATCGGTATCACATAGTGTGGCTCCGCCCTGCCAAATGCCGTGTCATGTCTCACACGGGTTCGCAAAAGTATGTCACCAGCACACCATTTAAGTGAAACCGCCCTCCATCCACTAGCACTTCCGCTGTGTGGAACGCAGGGTGTTTCATGTATGAGAACCCTCATCGACTGATAGCACCGCCCCCCTCCACCCGTGCATGCGCTGTGTGAAAACAGGGAACTGCGGTTGTCAACACTAACACGCTCCAGCCAGTGGTGTGTTCTGGTTTGGGGCTGCCCTAGGCAAGACGAAACTAGGGATCCCCCTCCTCCCGGGCACCACCCACCACACACACTTAATCTGCAGGATCTCAGGGGGGCTGTGCAGGATCTGTGGTGGACTCTGCCATAGAGCCCCTGAGACCCTGCAGAGCCACCACAGATCATGCACACCCCCCTGAGACTCTGCAGCCCGGTGCAGGATATGTGGTGGGCTCTGCCCACCATAGACCCCACATAGCCCACCACAGATCCTGCACAGCCCACCCAACACTCTCAGAATTCATGCTGGGCTCTGCAGGGCTCCTTTAGCATCAGTGTGATCATCTTACCTGCTGCTTGGTCCCTCCCCTCCTCCACCGCTGGTGCTGCAGGATCTGGCCTCCTCCTCAGCCCGACGGCTCTTCGGTTGACCTGGCTTCCTATGGTGCGACGGTGCCCTGGCCCTGCCCCTTCCTGATCTGACGACATCCCTGCCCTCCTGCTGCTCCACCTCGCCCCCTCCTGCTGCTCCGCCTCCTCTGCCTCTTTTGCCTCCTCCACCGCCAGCTCCTTGCCGCTTCCTCTCCCTCCTTACTCCGTCCTTTGACTCCTCCGTCGCTGCCTCCTCCTCCGCCCGGCTTCCTAACTGTTTTGGGGGGGGGGCATTTTTGTCGCAACCCTAAAATCTCCTGCCCAAAGCAAATGCCTTGTTTGCCTCGCGGCTGATACGCCCCTGGCTCTAGCGGTATAGCACTGGGACATTGTCACTGGTAAACATAACAGTAGTATATCAGTAACTGACTGACGTGTTTCTCAACCAACGGCTGTGACAGCAGTGCACACAGTCTCATCCATGTGCCAGCTTATGTATGCAAATGTTGCTGCTAAAAGACTATTTGTGATTGGGTGCCTGCAAGGGGTAGGAGGTTCTTTGGTGTTTGCACATGTTTGGGTATGTCTATTTAAAGGGTATGAACATTTTGGTTGTGTCATTCTGAGCCTGATGAAGGGGACCCTGTGCGGCCCCAAAAACGCTTGTACTGGAATAACAGTACTCCATTAATAAATGGACTTCTGTTGATTTCACTTAAATGGAGTGCTGGTGACATCCTTTTGCAAACTTGTATATCTTAACGGGGCCATCCATGGTCACTACGAGCACCAGGATTTCAAGGAACATTCTATATTGGTAAACAAGTGCAGCAAGACACCTATTTATGACTTATGTCTCACACTGGGTCACATCTCCCTTTTTGTTGGGATGTTGGGGGTGGAGAGCAAAATTGCATGACGAGGGCAGGGGGCGGGGTGTGGTGGTAGGGGGCAGAACGTGATGGGTAGGGGTGGGGGGTCCAAGAAAATATTTGCCCAGGGTCCAATCAATATTAAAGATGGCCCTGATGGCCAGCCTTACGAAGGTGTTCAGTCCTTTAGGGTTTTTTGCTCCAGCATACATATAAACACATATTGTAGATGTACGGTAGGTGTAAGGGTGGAAGGAGTTAGCTAACCATTCATGTTTATTTCATGTCTTTTCATATCTGCAATGTTCTAATCTTATCCCCCCGCTGACCTTGATTTCCCCTCGCTCCTCTACGATTAACCTATTTTCCTGAGTCCTGGACTGTCACTGGATGCACATCATGCTGATCCTTTCACGGTTATCAGGAACATTGTCAGTCCTCTCCCTGTCACATCTCCGATAATGACATCTCTATTTGTACGGCCCCATCCCAGCCTGTGACCCGCTCCTCATCATGCGGCATCTTGAGCTGGATGTTTAGTGTTTCCTTCTCATATTTCTGCAGATGGTTCAAATTCTTTTGACTGGTGTAATTAACCGGAGTGCCATTGCACTGATGAGAAGCTCCTCTAAAAAAAAATGTTCTTTTCTCTCTCTGCAGCTAATTACGCTGATGAGACCCACCCTGCGTTCCTCTGGCGTGGTCGGATTCAATCAGAACTGGGAAATCTGCAATTCTCCAGTTGTGTTAAAGTACACCTGTCATAACTCAGCAGGGAGGGTTGGACTTGGAGCAATATCTACTATTATAGTTTATAAAAGCGACCTGTCAGAAAGAAAATACGGAAGATGCTGTATGTACCCCCCTGTCCCAGAGACACCCCCAGATTATTTTATTTTTGCAAGAAAGTCACAGGGACAAAAACTGATTGCAAATCTCCTGATGGGGTCACAGAGATAAATAAAAAAAACAGAAATTGTAACTCATCTCTACTCTATCCAAACTTAAAAAAATGGTTGGATTAAGTCTTCAAGTAAGTGTAGCAACCCTCTGAGCCCCTAGGGCAGGGGTAGCCAAACTCGGGCCCTCCAGCTGTGGTGGAACTACAAATCCCATTTCTTTTTCTATTTTAAAAGGTAGATGTCAGGGGTCTGTTTAGACCTTGAATATTTCGCTGAAGCCCACAGCAGTAAAAAATTATAATAATTAAATAATAAATAAACAATAGAAAATCAAAAAAATTCTCAAACAAATTATTATGTGCACAAATACATTTTTCATAATTTTGGGCATATAGTAATTCACTAATTTTACATGTAGTCTGGGTTTTGTGTTCTGTTTTTTTATTTTTACTTTTCTAGATGCACTTACTTAAAAAAAGGGTTTGCATGACAAGCTGACACTTTATTTTTGTAGACTCTGTAGAATACTTATATTGTGCTTACAAGTTTAGTACCTTTGAATACAAGTTTTATTTTTATGATACTTTTTAATCTGTTTCTTTGGGGCTTAACAAAATGGGAGTCTTTAAATGGTGCGGATATTGGATAAATGGGTGTGGCCACTGAGGGGTGTGGTTACTGAGGGGTGTGGTCACTGAGGGGCACTGTAAAGCTTTCTCGCACGGCCCTGCCCATGAACCTGGCAGACTCCAGAAAACGAGACAAAAGGTACTTATAGTCTCCACAGATGGAGAACCTTTAAGCCGACCTGGCTTTGTGTGAAATGAACTTCAAGCTGTAAGATACTCGGTAGTTCTGCTACCAACTCCGTGGGAAGTTGCTCCATGATGTGTCAATACACTGGTACAACAAACTAGGCCTGAAACCCAAGCCTTTATCCAAGAGACTGGCCATCATCCTCAGGTAGCAGGCCAAGGAGACTCAGACAAACCACTGCATCTCTCCCATTGGCAGGAGACCTTGAGAGGAAAACCGGTTTCTCAAAGTCACTCCTGGATATTTATACCCTCTCCCAGACTGGACCACTGGCAATAAACCTCCAAATGGTTGTCCAGGGAGAAATAAATATTTAATTATTGCAGCCTCCCACATTATTGCCAGGGACACCCCATCAGCAGGCATAAGCAAATGATCACCAGAGCCTAAATGAGACTCAAAGAATGGCGAACTCTCAATCAGGCTCAGGCTGATTACAGCCTAGCAACTTAACTAGAACACTCCTTCTTGTGGCAGGGTGGCAACATATGGTATGAGCCTCTCATTTGTCTGTTCATGGGTTGGTGCCCTTTGTCAGAAACCTACATTCCATCCTGGAACTTGGGATCCCTGTTCTTCCCTTGCTACCCTCCAATAGGACCTAATAATGAGCGCATATGTATCGCTATTCACCCTCCATTATATTTCACAATAGTAATGCATACAGCAGCCTGACAATCCATAAAATGCAGTCCCCGGTATGGAGCCTGCGATATCCTATTGTATGTTCTCTTACCTAATGCATATTCTTTTTTTGTACACTTGCTCCATTCATTTAAAGGAGAACTATGGGGTTAGGGCTTTTCCCCGTAGTTCTCCTTAGGGTAACGGGAGGACACAAACTAGCGTCCTCCCGTCACCCTAGGCTCAGTACACCGCGAGCTACAGCTCACGTTATACTGAGACACTGCAGCTGAAGCGGATCCCGACAATTGTGCCGGGATCCGCCCAGCTGCGTGACTGACAGCTGGCTCTGCCTATCTAGAGGCAGAGCCAGCTGTTCCCGCCCCCTCCCCCGTCCGTTCCGCCAGTCAGCGCTGGCGGATCGGAGCGGGGAGGGGGGAATCCAGCCACTCCCCTGTCACGGCAGAGAGCCGTGACAGGATCGAGAGGTGAGCGAACGCCGGTATGTGTCCGCTCACCTCCCGATCTACTGAGCCGACCTGTGACAGTCTCATTGTCACAGGTCGGCTAGAACTATGAGGTGAGTGAAAAGCACTCACCTCATAGCTCTCCTTTAATAACACTATGTCAGCCTTAGAGCAGTATGGCCATACTGCAGCTTTAAAATAGCTCTCTTTATGCAAAACAGTATGTTTCCTTCAATGCAGTTTTCCCCCCGTGTCACCACGTGGTTAGAAGTCCCCCCAGGCCAGGCTATGTCCTCACTCTTCTACCATTTACTTGATGAGCCAGCAGAGCAGAAGAGATGAGATTCCTTCCTCCTGGCTAGTGAGCAGCAGATTTAGCTTCCGAGGAAAGTCTCAGAATTCTATGGATTTCTGGGTTCCAGAACGCACAGATGACCAGATAGAAAGGGGTTAAAGTAGACAATTTTTAACATTAAGATTTTAGGGTCAGTATAATATCATGTCTTTCTTTAGGTGTTCACTGTGCTGCCTGGATGATGAGGACACTTGTCATTGGCTGTACCACGCCTGGTTTTCTCTGACTGTTGGCAAGGTCTTCTCCAACTGATGCCCAAGTTTTCACCAGGTGATGGCCGGGTCTTCTCCGACTGATGGCTGGATCTTCTCCGACTGATGGCTGGATCTTCTCCAACTGATGCCCAAGTCTTCACCAGGTGATGGCCGGGTGTTCTCTGACTGATGGCTGGGTCTTCACCAGGTGATGGCCGGGTCTTCTCTAACTGATGGCCGGGTCTTCTCTAACTGATGGCTGGATCTTCTCCAACTGATGGCTGGATCTTCTCCAACTGATGGCTGGATCTTCTCCAACTGATGCCGAAGTCTTCACCAGGTGATGGCCGGGTCTTCTCTGACTGATGGCTGGGTCTTCACCAGGTGATGGCCAGGTCTTCTCTGACTGATGGCAAGGTCTTCTCTGACTGATTGCTGGGTCTTTGCCAGTTGATGGCTGGGTCTTCTCCAGTTAATGGCACTCTCAAAGACTGCTTTGGGAAATGTAAAGCAGTACTAAAGGTTCATAATTTTGCAAACAAAAACATCCGTCGGTATAAGCAGTTCAGAGCACAAGTAATGAAAAGTAAGTAAAAAATAATTGCACTAATTACTCACTAATATTTCATTTTAACTGGTGCAGCCTCCAGCTGGCTTTGTGCGGCTTCCGGTTGGGGACCCCTCTGAATGTAAATAAGTGTTTTCTGATTGATTTCTTTGGGACTCACAACATGTCCAATCATTTATAGTGCAGTTATGCATGTGCACTCATCGTGACGTCACTCTTCCTATTCCTATGGACTGCCTACATTCAGCGTAGGCAGCATGGGCAAATATTTTGTGAGCACACACATAAGGGCTCCATAGGACTCTGCAGGTCAGGGGGCCACTCTTACAATCCATGTTGGGGATGGCAGTGTGTAAAAAAGAAAAAACAGAACAAAGTAAAATGCAGAAGAAGCTTCAGACAGTGTAAGGCCTACCCTCAGCATCTAATGTAGAAAAATATATGGGGGGGAGGGTTGTTGTCACCACCTGGATTTAGCTAAGTAAATAGGTAAGAGCCTTCCATTGGATAAGTCTTATGATCTGAAATTGCTTCAGTTGGTCAGGTCTAGGTTTCAGCAACATTATGTGTCCAAAAAATTAGGTCCGCTGCTTACCTGAATATATTAAATGACCAGGTTTTTCCATCAATTGATTTTTTCTTCCTTGATGGCACATTGGGCATATTCAAAGATGACAATGCCAGGATTCATGGGGCTCACAGTGTGAAAGAGTGGCTCAGGGAGCATGAGACATAATTGTCACACATGGATTGACCAACACAGAGTCCAGACCTTAACCCCACTGAGAATCTTTGTGATGTGCTGGAGAAGACTTTACACGGTGGTCTGACTCTCCCATCATCACTACAAGATCTTGGTGAAAAATGTAATGCAACTCTGGCATAAATGTTGTAGTATTGTATAAGCCATGGCAAAGGTGTGCTGTAATCCATCAAAATATTAGAGTGACTCTTTTTGGCCAGGCACTGTACATTAAGCCTATTTAAGCCCAAGAATAAAAATGTGATCTATTGCAGTGTGCCAGTCCTTAGATATGTTGGTAGGTTTTTTTTTCAGGCTTTTTTTCACCTTTATTTTCCCCTGCTAAAGCTGCCAGTAATTTACTTCCAAATTCTAAGGTGGCAATGCTCACTCACCATACTCTATCTATGGAGGAGCACCCTAGGAGAGGATTACAGAATACCTCCGCAAATCCTCTTCTCTGTAACACAAGGAAGAGGCATTGTGTAGTAAACATAGATAGTTGGGAACAAAGTTAACTGATAACAATCAGCAGGAGCAGAGATCACAGAAAGTTATCAGCTAACTGGGCTTCTAGCAGGATCAACGGGTAGTTCTTGCTCTTATTGAAAAGATATAACAAAACGCTTTCAATGGTGTATTTAACAGACCAAAGGGAAGCAAATAAGAGAAGCTCATTATTGCATACACTTTAATAGCAGAGTTATAAGTGCAGGTCTGACTTATCTACAAGGCAATGTAAAGAACTAGGCATAGTAGCTAAAGCTAAACAAAGGGGCAAGTGCCTCGGCACTCTGTGGCATCGCGTGTCTTTGTGCACATTATACACAGGTGAATGAATTCTTGGTGTCTGATTTTTAAATAGTTTGGGTTAGATCGCACACTCTTTATTGAACTTCCCATTTGTGTTCAGTGCACCTCACAAAGTTCTTCAAGGATCTCCTGCAGCTTTTCAGCGCCCTTGGAAAAACCGCATTCTTATCGCGGCGGCTATACATCAACCTAGCCGGGCGTGTAATTAAATGCTGCTCTTTATATATACTGTACAGATAATTCCCTCCCACTGTTACTCTGCCGCCATTACCGTAAATGTCTGTGTCATCTTCTCACCAGCACCGGCATGTGGAATATATAGTGACAGGAATCCCAGTGCGCTTTCTGGAAGAGTGCGCAGACATTGATTTTCATCCCAATAAAAACGGAGGTTACACATTGTTCCCCACTGACATGGAACACATCCTTCACAATAACCTACAAAACTGATGGCATGATTAATGGATGCTGCAACATATTATTGCATTGATTCCGACTGTTCGGTAGTTGAGGATCAGCGGGGGGGGATCAGCAGGGAAAGATAAGCGGGACAGATCATATGGGAAAGGAGGGTGATACAGCTTACATAGAGTCATCATTTACATTATATCATTGCTAATAAAATATAGAACTTATACACGGCCTGGCCAAAGAAAAAAGTCACCACCTGGATTTAGCTAAGCAAATAGATAATAGGCTTCCATTGGATAAGTGTTATGATCTGTGGTTGCTTAAGTTGGCCAGGTCTAGGTTCGGGAACATTATAGGTCCAAAAAATTAGTATAGCTGCTGCCCTAAAAAAAAAAACAAATGACCAGGTTTTTCCATCAATGGATTGTTTCTTACCTGATGGCACGCTGGGCATATTCCAAGATAGCAATGCCAGGATTCTTTGGGCTCAAATTGTGAAAGAGTGGTTCAGTGAGCATGATACATCAATCAGCCCTCAGAATGAATGGTTACCAGCACTCCATATGTTCTTCACTGTCAAATATTTTTATTGGATATAGCAGGCCATATCACCATGCGTAGCAACTTTTCGGAACCTGTCCGGTCCCTTCATCAGGCAGACATTTCAGCACCCCCACCACCCCATAATATATAGGGTCTCTCGGTCAGGAGTGTGGTGGGATTCCCTATTGGACTGTATTCATGAGACATCATTTTCACACATGGATTGGAGAAGCTAGACCTTAACCCCATTGAGAATCTTTGGGATGTGTCTTTGGGATGGAGAAGACTTTACGCAGAGGTCCGACTCTCCCGCCATCACTACAATATCTTGGTACAAATTTAAAGCAACTCTGTATGGAAATAAATGTTGTGACATTGCATAAGCTTATGGAAAATATGCCATGGTGAATGCTTGCGGTAATCAATGCTAAAGACGGTCCAACAAAATAAAGTGTGTGACTTTTTGGGGGCAGGCAGTGTATTTTAGGTGTCCTTCTTTCCCGTGCGCCCCTTGCAGGGGCCCTGGGTTTAGTACTGAACATGATGCTGCTTGAAATCCTTTGCATTTCAATTTCACTTAAAGGAGAACTGAACTCTGAAAGCTGTGCCCAAAAAAAGTCAGGTAGAGGGGAGAGGACTAAGCACCAGTATTTCATGTGGTCTCTCTGCAGCTGAACTTTCCCCATTGCTGACTTACCATGGCTTGTTCTGCACTGTGGAGATGGCCATCTTGGTAGAGGCAGGGCTTTGCTTTCTTATGGCAGAGCCTCCAGCAACGAGAACAGTGAGTAGCACAGTCCCTGTAATTCAGTGTTGTAAACACCCATTAGAAATCTGTCTCCAATTTGTGCCACAAATGACACACGTTGCAACAGATTCATTCATAGTGTAGTAGATCCCATCGCACTCCTGACCGAATAAAGCCCAAACGAAATCTGGGGGGTGCCGAATGTGACAGCGAATGCCTCCGCACATTAAATGCAAAATACCATAAAGTCACTCGGACTCTGTTTGTAGATAGCAGTCAATCTTGTCAGTCAATAAAGGAGATTGACTGCTATCTACAAACGAAGTGCAAGTGACTTTATGGTATTTAAGATTCATTCATAGCTCATAGCTCCCAACTGTCTAATCATTTGAAACCACATCCCTCTGTTCCTCCTTCTTCATAAGTTATCCCTCTTTTTGGTATGATATACAAATATCTGTAAACAATGTATTATTTAACTATCTAGAATGTTTTCCTGCACTAAACCTTTAAATTATTACAGTTTTAATTTTGAAAAGCCAAAAAAAACTAAAAAAAGCTTTTGTCTGGAGTCGGGCTTTGAAGCCCCTCTTATAAAGTCAACCTGTTGACTTTTTAGAAGAGTTCACTTCAAACAATAGATTCCCTTTAAGTTGTTGGCTCTTATAAAGTCAACAAGTTACGTTCCCTAGTAGAAAAGCTCAACCCCCAGAGACCCCCCACTTCCACCAAGCTAGGCATGTGGAGAAGAGGCCTTTGTCCAAACTAACATGTGGACATGGTGACCATGGTACACTCCCCATATTCTGGGCAAGTGGTCAGTATGGCTTCTGAAGGAGTGGGGGGGGGGTGGAAATGCATTTTTTTTTTTCAAGGATAAGAGTCAGTTATTGGTCTTGGGGGGAACCAAGGGAAACGTACTGACATTTTTTTCTTTGTGAATGTCAGATTTCCTGTAGTTCATTGTGCAACGTCACAGTTAGATTCAGGGCACGCCCCAACCTTGAGCATTAAAGTGATGCACCTCGATGAACATGTATTGTATTTAATGTATTTTTTCACAGGTTGTTTGCATTGGTACACTGAGGGCAGTGCCCCCCTATGTCCTCTTTGACCAAAAGCTTGCAAATTTGACCCATAAATTTACAAAATTGATGTTAAAGATATGGCTCCATTTGACTTTAATGGGGTTTGGATTAACGCTCGTAACTTTCGATCAACGTCCTGCAAATGGAACCCGAGTCCGTTCAGCTCATCTCTCTCTATTCCCTAGTATGGACTCACATTAAACCCTATAGATTTCCTTTAAATGTTGACATAATGTATCTCTAAACAATAAGTTTTGCGCATTCTGCATTCCTAACATGTCTTGGATAGATTTTGTTTTGTGAGCATTATGCTAGCGTCAGCCTATGCCACGCACAATAAATGACTCATCGTCCCAGAAAGTCATTTATTGAATGTATCTCAAATATCTTTGTGATTATGATTCATAAAAAAGTATTAAAATGACATTATCTCCCAATCCATGAACGAGGCATGTACACAATAGCTGCAAGATGTAAAACGCGTCGGCTTGGAGAAGGTCTTCAATCTTTCTCTTTTACTGTTCCCTTGCAGAAAAAGACAAAGAGTTCCCCAAAATAATACTAATAAAAGAGATTACCTTTAAAGGAGAACTGCTGACATAAATAAAATTTAAAAAAAAATGTCCGCTAGCTGGTGCAGGACATAATGCTTGTTTTGTAAGGGTCCGCTGGTACTGCATTGCATGTGATGACATTGGTGAGAGGTGGAGGGAAGCAAGAAGAGAGACTAGAGATTAGATACTGAGGTTACATTGTAGTGGACCTAATACACCCTTGTAATACGGCTGGACTGGTATTTATAATGAAGATGTAATCCCCATGTGTCTTATCTATCACCGGATTCCTTATGGGTTCAGATTTTGTGTCCCATCAATGTGTCTGACTGCTGTACAATTACTGGTACAGGGAAGGGATTTAGGAGAACTTGTACACCACATTACAAACACAAACATTTCCTAGCACACTTATCAGTTTTTAATGGATTGTGAATGTGGCCGAATTGCAGTTAAATTGGGAGTGGCTGAAAGGGTATAATTATATAAAACCTGAGCAGACTCTGCTATGGGTCAAGAGTGCATTACACATATAGTGCAAGGGTCAGGAGTCCATAACACATGGAGTACAGGGGTCAGGAGTACATAATGCATGGAGTACAGGGGTCAGGAGTACATAATGCATGGAGTACAGGGGTCAGGAGTACATAATGCATGGAGTACAGGCGTCATGAGTACATAATGCATTGAGTGCAAGGATAAGGAGTACATAATGAATGGAGTGCATAACACATGGATTGCATGGGTCAGGAGTGCATAACACATGGATTGCAGGGGTCAGGAGTGCACAACACATGGATTGCAGGGGTCAGGAGTGCATAACACATGGATTGCAGGGGTCAGGAGTGCACAACACATGGATTGCAGGGGTCAGGAGTGCATAACACATGGATTGCAGGGGTCAGGAGTGCACAACACATGGATTGCAGGGGTCAGGAGTACATAATGCATGGAGTACAGGGGTCCGGAGTGCGTAACACATGGATTGCAGGGGTCAGGAGTGCATAATGGATGGAATGCAGGGGCCATGAGTACATAACACATGGATTGCAGGGATCAGTACATAACAAATAGAATGCAGGGGTCAGGAGTGCATAACACATGGAATGCAGGAGTCAGGAGTACATAATGCATGGAGTGCAGGGATCAGGAGTGCATAGCACATGGAGTGCAGGGGTCAGGAGTGCATAACACATGGAATGCAGGAGTCAGGAGTACATAATGCATGGAGTGCAGGGATCAGGAGTGCATAGCACATGGAGTGCAGGGGTCAGGAGTACATAACACATGGAATGCAGGAGTCAGGAGTGCATAACACATGGAATGCAGGAGTCAGGAGTGCATAACACATTGGGTGCAGGAGTCAAGAGTGCATAACACATGGGGTGGAGGAGTCAGGAGTGCATAACACATGGGGTGGAGGAGTCAGGAGTACATAATACATGGAGTGCAGGGATCAGGAGTGCATAGCACATGGAGTGCAGGGGTCAGGAGTGCATAACACATGGAGTTCAGCGGTCCGCAGTTATAATACATGGGTCAGGAAGAGGATCGGGAAGTCAGTGATCAGCAGTGTGTGTGTGTTCGCTGACTTCCCGATCAATAGTGACAGCTTCTTTGTCACAGGTCGGCTTGAATTATGGGGATGAGTTTTTGACTCACCCCATAATTCTCCTTCAAGTTCAGGGGCCACAACTTACTTGAGGTTTGACTTTTACTATCTGAGCTCTGCTGATAAAACATGCTGTCTCTCTGCACCTGAGTATGTTTAACAGTACCAAATAACAGAGCCCTGTAGATGGTTTCCATTCCTTTTGTATACAGGACTAGGTCATTTGTTACTGTTATGCATACTCCTTTGGCAGGAAGACAGTTTGTGTTATCAGGATGCATTCAGGTGGTTTACAGGCCAGCAAGTCTCAGTCCTCAGGGGCCTGTCAGCCAAAAGCTAGGATCAGATACAGTTAAATCAGTTGAATAAGGAAGCAAGTATAAATATTTTATAGGACAGGTTTAAATGTACCTTGTTCCTGTAGTGAGAAACACCTTGTATCACTCACTGTGCGGCATCACTAGGCTTGTAAAATGTTTTCATGGTCAGCTACTGGGAGCTCAGTTCCCAATTCATATACACCCCCAGAACTACATCTCTCAATAGCCCTTACCCTACAAACAGTGTGTGGGGGCAGGCTCTTGGGATTCAAGGCAGCAACATTGCTTTTCTTAGAAATAAATAAATGTGTAAATGTGGAGGGAGATGGAGAGGGGCGGGGGATAGGCAGCTTTCAGAGTTCCAGCAGGCAGAACTGACAATCCTGCTTAGGATATCAGAGCACCAAAGACAGCCCATACATGGAGCACAATGGATTCTAGCAGATCTATAGATATTTTGTACCTACAGCATTTTTAAAGGGCTGAAACATGGGGAACATTGAGAAATACAGAACATGTTTTAGAGAGATGAACTAAATGTTTTGTTTTTTATTTTGCCCAGATATGGATTGTTATCATCCTCAGGGTAAATTAAACCAAAAAAAGGGACACTTATAATGTTTTAATTGGTAATCCTGCAAATGTATAATTATTAAAGAGTACATCTTCATACAACTGCAGTCATGACTGGTTCTCTTTAAGGTTATTACATTGAAAATTCATTTCTATGATGAATATATATAGGGAATATAGCAAACCCAATGAGTAGCTGTACTACACCATCCCACCCAACTCCCTTTTGTCTTTAATTTGGTGATGGTAGAACATACTTGGTAATAATCCTGGTCCCTGGAACACACTTGTTGGTGATGCTGGAATATACCTGATAATGATCTTGTAGAACACCTGCTGATGATTCTGGAACACATCTGCTGGTAATCCTGGAACTCTTTGGAAGAGCATCGTGTACAAGTTTTGCAGTTTTTGAGACAATTGTTTCTGAAGCAGGTTATCCGTGCACTAAATGTGGATTACAAGGATGCATGACAGGGGTAAGCTGTGTGTTTTATGTTTTTAACTACACTGCGAGTGTTGCTGGAACACAGCTCCTGGTGAATCTGGAACGCACCAGCTAAAATCCTGGAACACATCTGCTGGTGATGCTAGAACACACCAGCTAAAATCCTGGAACACATCTGCTGGTGATGCTGAACCACACTAGCTTGTGATCCTGGAACACATCTTCTGGTGATGCTGAAACACACTAGCTTGTGATCCTGGAACACAGCTTCCGCTGATTCTGGAGCACACATGCTAGTGATCCAGGAAAATACGGATACTGGTCACGCTGAAATAAACCTGTTGTTGAAGTTGAGATGTTGAGTGGAAGTGATAGAAATAAGGAGGAAGTTTCAGGCTTCAGGTAGTAGGTTTCCATCCTACTGACCCTGTAGGATGCTTTCTTTCATTGTGGCTTCTGGTGATTACATAGAAATCAAAGTAAGTGGAGTCAACCTTCGGATTTTAGATTAGTTGTGTTTGAATTAGTATGTCACTGAACGTGTTCACATGTCTGCAATTGTTTTTTTATAATTGTGTCACAGATCAGCGGCAGAGCTGATCTGTTAGCTGTGATTCAACGGGCTTGCATTTTTGTTTTTACCTCTTTGCTGCTGTGGGTCGGCTGGCACCTGTAGTTCTACAAGCATGTGCTCTACTATGGGTGTCACCCGCATCACTTGACCCTTGATATTTATTGCTTCTTTCTACTTCCTGTCCAGCCTTCTGTCTCTCTCCTCATTTAAATCCTGCTCAGACAGCCTTGCTTTGCTTGAGCAATGCTCTTGTTGCCTCCCAGCTCCCATCTTTGCCTTAGCTCCTGACCTGCTTTTCCTTTGATTGACCCTTCGTGTACCGACTCGGCTTATTCTCTTGGTTACATTTGTCTGCTGCCAGCCCTGACCTTAGGCTGTTTTCCAGATCTCTGTTTTCTCTGCTGCCATCTCACCTTTGCGGGCGCTGACTGGCACGCAGCCATGTTCTTCATCTCCTGTGTGTATGGGTACTCTCCACATGCGAGCAGGGTGAACCTGCACACAGCTATGCCCAAACTTCCGTGAGAGGGTTCCTGGTAGAATATGGGCTGGCCCTTGGACCCTGCGTCCTGGGGGATCTCATGCCACCTGCTCGCTTGTGGGCTCACATCCCTGGAATTGTGACAAATTGATGACTAGTCAATACAATACAATACTAGCAGACTACTCTGGTGCACCTCTCACTTGCACTCTATGGTGTACCCCTTCTTTATGTTAGTGCCCTTATTGAGCCCAATGTATTATGAGATGATTGTTAGACATGTAACTCAAAAAATCGTTTTGTTTTCTTTTGGATATATTCGGGTCTATTTGAATCTGAATCAGTTTGTTATTTGGATTTCAGATCCATCTGATTTTTCGCTTCAGAATGAAATCACACGGCCTTGCCTGTAATGCAACCCCTAACAGCCAAAAAAAACCCCCATCTGATTGGCCAGAGAAGTGTCACATGCAGTGGTGTATTCTGGTTTGAGGCTGCCCTAGGCAGTCTGCAGGGTCTCAGGGGGGTGGGAGCTCACCACAGATCCTGCACTGCCCCCCTGAGACCCTGCGGAGCCCACCATAGACCCCATCACAGATCCTGCAGACTCCACCTGAGACTTTCAGGTGGGCTGTGCAGAATGTATGCTGGGCTCTGCAGGGTCCCTTTAACAGCAGTGTGATCCACTTACCTGCATCTGCAGCCCGCTGCTGGGCCTTGCCTCCTTCACTGCCGGACCACCCACCCAGCCTCCTCCACGCCCATCTTGCACTTGCAGGTCCCAGATCCTCCGCGCCCGACTGGCGCTTTTCGGGACCGGCGTCCTCCGTCGCCCAACGGGGATCCGGACCCGCCCCTTGATGGGGATCCGGACCCGCCCCCTCCTGCTGCTCCTCCTCCTCTCCTCACCTCCACCTCTGCCTCCTTGTCCCCCTAGATTAGGCAGCCGAATTCTGTGCAGCCCGGCTTGCCTGACTGTTTTGAGGGCGCCCCCCTCTAAAGTGCCACCCAAGGCAAACGCCTTGTTTTCCCCTTGTCACGTGTCCAATTTAATTTAGTGTTAAACAAAATTCAGAGGGATATATACACTGAGTGGCCAGATTATTATGACCACCCCATCAGTACTTCGTTGGGCCACGAGATAACTCCACGAGATGACTTTGTTGGGCCGCCTCGTGACTCCACGAGATGTTGAAAGGTGATGCGAGGAATCTGACACTGCACTGTTGCCCTTCTGTTGTCTTGTACCAGTCTTGCCACTCTCCGTTCCGCCCTAACATTGACTAGTCGCTGACGGACACAATTCGCACGTTCAGACCCAGATTTTCGGCTGACAGTCCAGTCTTTAAACACTTTAACAATGAGCCCCTCTTGAACATTTAACGAATTCTGCTGTTTTGCTGATAATCGCTCCATGGCTCCGAGCGCCAACAATCATCCCACGTTCAAAGGCTGTTACATCGCGTTGTTTCCCCGTATCTTCATAAACAAATCACTTCTACTGTCGTGGTAAACAACCTGCTTCCCTATTTATAATAGTCTGGCCCTCTAGCAACTTCAGCGCCAAATTATAGCTAATTATAGCTAATTTGCCTACAAACGTCAGGTGGTCATAATAAACTGGCCACTCAGTGTATTTTCCTCAAATGACCATTCAGATTCGTTCACATTCATCCATCTTCTACTTTGGAAATTCCCATGCATCCGAATGTCCAAATTTATTGAAATTTGTACGAATAGCCATTCGGAACAAAACACAATTTACATGTCTTATTGTTTCCTTCCCACATACTGATCCATCTCCGTCTTTAAAAAAACAACACTCCAGGGCCACATCAGAGAAGTGGGCAAAGCCTGTTTATTGAGTTCATAACGAAGGACAGACACATCGATTAGATGGACAATGTGTTCCTTCCATTAAGCAAAACACATCGGAACAGACACTAGCTTACCATGGTGAATCTTCTTTTTTTTTTGGTGAATGTGACTTTTTGCAAAATGTCATAAAAAAAATACAATTTCTGTTCAACCCAAAATATTACACTCCCACTATATACATAATACCACAAGTTGTTACCTACAGAACCACATAAATAAAACTTAAAAAGGACAGAGTAACATTTCTTTAGTTTGTTCCAATTAAGCATACCTCCCAAAATTTTGGGAACAAGAATTTTGACAGATATATAAATATGTAAATGTTTTGGCAGAATGGAGAAGATTTTACAAATGTGTGTTAATGCTTAAAAATGGCTTTAATGCTTCACTTGTATAGTCTGTAATTATATATGCAGTTGCACATGGGGCAGTCATATTTGCTTATTACATTTATAGGCCCCTCCTCCTTTTAGAATGACTGTGCTCTGCTGCTCCTCTCTCTATTAGTCATGTCTGACCTGTTAAAAAAATAGACCATCTGTAGTCTAGCTGTGCTTACCTCAACAGTCATTCAGCAAAAAATCCTAATCACCTTCTCTGAAAATGCGGATCACCTCCCAGATAGCAAGCAATTGAGCTGCAAGTTTCAAAATGACTTGCTAAACTATTGCAGACTTGCCAAGCTTCACAAAAGTGCTGTACACTTGCAGAGCTCTAGCTAAGACCTGCAGGTATCTTGCTGTAGACTTGCCAAGCAAATTTGCTACAAATTCAAAAAGTGTCACCTAGAACTTGTGCTGCGAGTGTTCTGCAAGTCTACAACTTGCCAGGAATATGTGCAGCAAGTTAACAAGAATTACAATTTAACCCTGACACCCTTTGTGGCAAGTTATCCTTGCTATTTGAGCTCTAGCGGGAGCCTTTGAAATGCAAGAACCCAAAATAAGGGACAGTAAGTGAGTGTTTCATCAAATGTAACTTTCAGGCAAAGGTTACAATAAGTCAAATTGTATTCTTGCTAAAAATGCATTGCAGTCCCCTCTTGAAGCAGAACTTCAGGCATTAACACCCTCACTCCAATAAATTGCTATGTTCTAAAAGAACACAGTTGCACACTAGTATCTCCGGCACATCAATCTAGTTATATTGCACCAGACCGATCATAGACCCCACCATAGTCCATGTTCTATTTGGTGTTTGAGGTCACCATGGTATGTAGCTATGTCTTGTAGAACTTTTAGGAACATTTCACCCATGTTCCTCACTTGCAAAAAAATTGCACAAGACATAGCTACATATTATGGTGACCTCCGACCACAAGCTCTGGAGCAGTCATTTCCCCTGGGAGTCTCAGGTGGATGAGCGGTTCCTATTTTTGGATTTTATTCATTGCTAAGCTAGTTAAATATATTCCTAAACTAAAAGTCTAGCCTATATCTGTGGTCATGTGACACACTGGGTATTGAGTCTTCTACCTCCTTCACTGCAGAAGGGGAGGGTCCTTCTTTGGGTGTCCATGTTTTTTCATGGGTGATGTGCAAACTATTGTACGTGTCCCATTGCACTCCTGACCTGTAGATCCTAAGGTTTTGGTTGGGTGCTGCAGTGACAAGCGGATGGCAAGGCAAAACACAGGCAATGTAGAAGAGAGTCACCGGCACTCCAGATGTGATATAACTTCGTCTTTTATTAATGCAAGCCAATCATATCATAGAGCAAACAACGTTTTGTGGCCACATAGGGTCCCTTCATCAGGCAAACAATGTGACTTGCGTCAATAGAGGATAAAGTTATATCACATCTGGAGTGCTGGGAAATCTTTTATATATTGCCTGGGTGATGTGGACACTTCCTAGTAGCTGTCCAGCGATAGGATCGTCTCAGGCTCTTGAAGACTACACAGCATGATGGCATCACAAAGAGGCGACCAGTTGGACTGCAGCGTTGGATCGCTGATCATCAGTGGCAAGTGACACAGATGGTGGGCATAGGCGAGTAATAGCATCTTCAGAAGTTTTTTTAAAAAGTGTAAACGGGGGGGAATGGGACGGGACAGTGGGGGTTGATTGCAAATGCCCGAAAATCACCTTAAACTCTTTCCCTAAGTCTGCCAACACTTTCCCCAACATTCCTTTACCTGGGCATACCACACCCACTTATATGAAGTCCCATCATCACTATAAAAACAAGAACTGGCTCAAAACAGAGGTATACTTTTAAGTATTGGTGGTTAATATTTCTTTCTTCCTAACAGCTGATACAAGGTGCACGTCTTCATAAGTGGCAAACTGTCCCCAAAATATGATCTTGCAATCTGGTTACAATTGTCTAATATGAAACCTTCAGAGTGATATTGATCTTTATGCAAACGTTGGAAATTAAGAACAATGCACATTCAGTATCAGTGATGTCATCCTAACTATCTACTTCATTTGCGTAGAAATTTGCGTAAATTGCCACTCAAGAGTCAGTTCAAGTAGGTAGTTTTTTGTTTTTGTTTTCTAGTAGGGAGGGATGCCACAGGTCATCACAAATGAATGTTAATGACTGAAATAAATATCTATTAAATATCATCAAACACAATTCACAATAAAGCATCATCACTTGCAGTAGGCACTGTATAGCATGTCTTTTGAAGGTTTCCTTCAAATGAAATCAAGTTCACCAAAAAAAGGAACCATGCCAAAATTTTTACAAGATGCCCTCGTGTCTCTCCGTGACTTTCAGCGCTTCGTGCATGCTAGCAGCCGACAGCCTCCGATTGATATTGGTGTATTTACACCTCAGCAAGTTCCAGAAGGTAGTCCTTAAATCCCTGTTAAAGAAGGCATAGATCAATGGGTTTATGAGTGAGTTAGTGTAGCCCAACCACAGAAGTGTCCTCTCCAGCCTCAGGGGCATGCAGCTGCACCTAATGCCACAGATAAATGGACGGGCTGTAGACAGCAAGAAAAAGGGGAGCCAGCATAAGGTGAAGCCCCCAACGATGATTCCGAGAGTCCTCGCTGCTTTCTGTTCCCGCTTGAAGATAGAAATGTTCTTCCTGTCTTGACGTATGAGCTTCGACAAGGTGGCAAACTCTTCCGCCGCCTTCTTCTTTTTGGAGTTCTTTTTAGGAGCCATTTTCTCCTCCAAGCAGTATATGCCTTCTTGCTCCATAAGCCTGGGGATACTCACAAATTTGTGCTTCTCAGCACTGATTTTAGCTGCTATAAAAATCCTCTGGTACATTATGAGCATGACGGTCATGGGGATGTAGAAGGCCACTGCAGTAGAGTAGACAGTATAACCAAAGTCTTGACTTATGAGACACATCCTCTCCACGGTCACATTTTGAGCCCATCCAAAGAGAGGAGGGAGGGTTATGGAGGCGGAGAGGAGCCAGACGATGAACACCATCTTAGCCATGAGTTTGCCATTTTGTCGGGCAGGGTAGGTCAAGGGACGAGTTATTCCGAGGTACCTAAAAAAACAAAGCCAAATGTTCAATAATTGTAGACATATTACGGGTTACACAGGAGAATAAGTCTCCTAAGGCTTTGTAGGCAATTTCCTACACTTACTAACCCATATTTCTTCATATAGTATGTATTATTTGTTTGGCATTAAGAAGAAAGCATAGCTGTAATATTTGGTTTTCTAGGATGTCCAGTTTCTATCACGGGCCTAAGTGTATATAAAGCCAAAACATATTTCCATTGGAGTAGGGAATGTAGGGAATGGTTTGAATATCTGGTCAGTTTCCTGTAGACACAACAGGAAGTGAGAGTAAATCTTTCCTAGGTGTGGGGTCAATTTCTAGTTGTCACTGGAACAAGTGTCCTTATTGGAAGATTTACTCTCTTTTTCTGTTCTGGTGGATACTAAACATTTTGGAGTTCTCATCACTTTCAGTCTTGCTGACAATTGCCCCCAAGGCAAATAGAGAAGGGGACACCATTGCAGATCTGGGTATATGCATAATAGGCACCAAATCTTCTTTTATTAATATCTAGTGTTGTAAAAGACTGTCTCATTGATGAAGCTGACTTACTTTGATGAGGCGTCTCGTAGTACCAGTGCATCCAGGGGAAGAAAGAGGGGTCTCAAGAAAAGTTCAACTATGTAGGGAGCATTAAAGGTGCCACACCGATAGAGTCCAAAATTAGTTCTATTAGTTAACTCGGAGAGAAAAATAATGCATTTTTGGGGGTCCAGACACTCCCTTTTCCTTCGGCTGTATGAATTATGTAAAATATGGCTGAGCTCAATTGGATAGTATTATGATTGCATGTATATAGTCAAAGCCTGTCAACAGGAGTTTGTGCAGCAACCCCAAAATACAGTTTTCTACTGATTATCTAACAAAACATCTTTCTGGACTCTGACCATTGGTGTCACACCCTTACTGCTTCCTATATAGCAATAAAAACCTCTCTAACCCCTCACTACTCCATCCAAAACTACAAAAATGGCTTTAGATACACTTTAAAGCTGTCTAACTTCAAGGTAGTCATAGTGAATTGATGTGGTTGTAGTTGTGGGCACCATCTGAATGCATATTGATTGCTTTCTTTGTTATTCAATAGTTGTTATTGAAAATTTTCACTTAACTATTAATCCATGTTAAATCGTGATATATTTTTTCTCAACAGGTGCAGCTGTGTACAAGGAATGTATTCATATTACAATCAATGAACGTGACATAGCATTATAAAATGTGTGTGTCTGATATTATCTGGTATATATACTGTGTGAACACAGGTAGTATGAACTGATAAATCGGCTTGTGCAAGTGCCACCAATCCATTCCTACAACATTTTAAACATATCGATAAATTATCGAAAAATTAAAAAAATAATGTACAATGAGAGTATACCCAAAAGATGGGGAGTAAGGGATGAAGGGTTAAGGTCAAAATGAATTGTTACATTGAAAATGAATCCACCCAGGAGTGATAGTTCCAACCTTTTACAAAAAAATTATTAAATGCAACCATACTGATTTAAATAAAATGTGCATTTATGATTTGTTTTTGCAATGGAGCCTGCAAGACATTCAGTGGTTCGAGAGTGCAATGCCCAGGCTCCTGCAGACTCTTCCTCCAGCCTAGGTCTGTACTGCATTACAGACCATTGGTTACGGGGCTTTAGGTAAAAATAATGGAATTACCCCCTCCAATCTGGCCAACTCCCTCCCCCCCCCTTATTGCTATACTTACCTTTTGGCAAACGTTCCATACCCACCACTGGTGCCAGCATATTATCTGTACCCCGTACTGCTGTGTTCAAAAATGTCACCAGCACAGCTTTTTGACAATGCTGTGTCATTAAATGGATTGATTTCACTTTACCTTTGGTGTGCTGATGACATTTTTGAACTTTGCTTACTATACGGCGCCATCCATAGTCATTACAAGCACACACCTGGCCTTTTCAGGTCCATCTATTCCGGTAAGGAGTGCAGCAGGAAGCATCTATCTTTTCCCATACTGATGTGTAGCAAAGCCCTGTGCTCTGGATTTTGAACTTCACTCACAAATGGCAAATATTTGACCGTGCTGACCGATGAGAAGCACTTCTTAGCAAGAATTGCTTCTCATTGGTCAGTGGGGTCAGAAGCACTTTTCATTGGTCAGTGCGGTCAGGTGACCATTTGCAAGCGAAAATTAAACTCCAGCGTGCAGGGCTGCACTACATGATGAAGTCAATTAGACGTACCGGGTAGAGTGGAGGCTTACAAAGTCACACCCAGAAGCAGCCCAGAGCAGTCAGAGCTGTGAAGAGAGATCAGGTGGGGCTTTGGAGTTATTGCAGGTGCATAAACTTTTGACCATCGCCGAGCTGAGGAATTTTGGATCGAGATATATACTCTTGTTTGCTGGATGTCTTGTGTATGTTCCATGTAAGTAGGTTTTTTATTTTCAATTATGCTATGTACCGTCTTCTTTATCTGTATGTGAGCTGAGCCGGATCCAGGTGAATGCCAGGATATCAAACATCATCTACGGAAAAGCTATTTCTATCCCTATTAAGAGGAGAATGCTGGTGAGACCACAGTTGTATAGATATATACATAGGGCTGGCGGATCGGAGCGGGGAGGGGAGAATCAAGCCCCTCCCCTGTCATGGCAGAGAGCCGTGACAGGATCGAGAGGTGAGCGAACGCCGGTATGTGTTCGCTCACCTCCCGATCTACTGAGCCGACCTGTGACAGTCTCATTGTCACAGGTCGGCTAGAACTATGAGGTGAGTGAAAAGCACTCACCTCATAGTTCTCCTTTAAGTTTTATATATAGATCTATATATATATAAGGTAATGGGACAGAAAGTAATGGGAAAGCAAAATGTAATGTCTGTCCCTGGAACAGAGGTGAGGGGAAATCTTCCAATGGGCACATCTGTGCCATCGACAAGTGTCATTGAGCAGATCTCTCTTCAGTTTGGAGAGGTTTCCTCTCACTTCCTTTTGTGTCAGGATCATTAGGCAGCCAAAAAAAAAAAAACTTAAAGGAGAACTATAAGGTGAGTGCTGTTCACTCACCTCATAGTTCTAGCCGACCTGTGACAATGAGACTGTCACAGGTCGGCTCAGTAGATCGGGAGGTGAGCAAACACATACCGGCGTTCGCTCACCTCTCGATCCTGTCACAGTGAGGGGCTGGATTCTCCCCGCTCCGATCCGCCAGCGCTGACTGACGGAACGGACAGGGGAGGGGGCGGGTACAGCTGGCTCTGCCTCTAGATAGGCAGAGCCAGCTGTCAGTCACGCAGCTGGGCGGATCCCGGCATAATTGTCGCGATCCGCTTCAGCTGCGGTGTCTCAGTATACCGCGAGCAGCAGCTCGCGGTATACTGCGGCATCTCAGTATACCGCGAGCTACAGCTCGCAGTATACTGAGCCTAGGGTGACGGGAGGACGCTAGTTTGTGTCCTCCCATTACCCTAAGGAGAACTGTGGGGAAAAGCCTTAACCCCATAGTTCTCCTTTAACAGAGGTACCAACCAATCCCAAATGTACAAAAAAAATTGTTTTATTTTTAAATATAATTCAAGGAACATATTGCAAGAACAACTCTAAATATGTGAAATAATGTGTTTTTGGCTGGTTGGAAATAATAAATCTATGCCTGTTGTATTGTCTTTTATAAAAGCTATTGCTTATACCTGCTCATCACATACTTTTATTCCGTCATGTTTTATAGTTTTGCCTTCAGCAGTTCATGTCCTGCGAGCCACATGTGCCACCCAATATAAAACTGCATCCGAAAATGAAGACCGACGTTAATGAAAGTTTTCAAACCCACTCACTGTCAGCGTTTGTTCTAGAACATGGACGTATGTGACCGATCTATGCTGGAGGAAACAGAAGTGTGTGATTGGATTTGTCTTCATTTTATGCTCTCTTGACTCCCCTCACTGATGATAAGAGACAATAATTAAATCTCATCTGGGTAATGACTTCAAAGTAAGAAATAAAAGATATTTCCAAAAAAAAGGGAGTCGCAGAGACGTAATTAAAAGTTTGAAACAGAAAACTATCAAAATCAGGAAAAGGACGATTAAGGTCAAATCATATAGTGTAGAAAAGAAAGAGCAAACATAAAAAATATCAAATAACCGATTTGAACCTTCAACCGTTACTTCTCAACTTTATTAGGTGGAAACTCTTTTTAGTCAATAATCCTTTTTGAAAACCTATTGTGAATGTTAATGTGCTTTTTTAACAAGGGGATTGATCCCAACTCGAGCCAAAATCTTTAAAATTTTGTACCACTGGCAGTTAACACATCATTGATTATAGCAAAGCCTTTGATTGTGTTTACTTATAGAACGTCCTCAGGACAATAGGTGTACCTGATCATCTTATTGTTCTTATGAAGAATCTCTACATAGGTCAAGAAGAATAAATGAAGATCTAGTGCCTCTTATGTATGTACCCAGATTTTTATTGCTGTCACCCTCTCTATTTTCGATAGTGGCTATTGTCAGCAGGACTGAAAATAAGTTTACACATCAGTGATTACAGCAAAGCCTTTGATTGTGTCAACCATGCTAAATTATTGAACGTCCTCGGGAAAATAGGTGTACCCGATCATCTCTTTGAAGGGCCTCTACATTGGTCATGAAGTCACAGTCATGACAGAAAATGGAGAAGCAGGCTGGTTTAAGACCAGCAAAAGAAGTTAGATGACGCTGTGTTCTCTCATCCTACTTATTCAACCAATATGCTGAATAATAAGAGAAGCAAGACTGGAGAGAGATGATAAAGGCTTCAAAACTCGTGGAAGGAACATCAACAATCTTTGATCTGCTGATTACACTACATCCATAGGTGAAAATGTAGAAGACCTCAAAAACCTAATAAAATTAATAGACAGAGAACAAAAATTAAAAAAATAAGAGCATGACAACAAGGAAGACAGCTAACCTTAGAGTTGATGGTAGGAACCCCTGAAACAGGTTGGATTTGTTTCTGCTAGTTATCTAATAAAACATCAATTTGGACTTTTTGACCATTGGTGTGGGGCCTTTACTGCTTCCTATAGAGTTGAACTTTTCTCGAGACCCCCCTTCCCTTGGGGGATGTTCTGAAAATGTGAACAGCCTCACTAAACTTAGTCAGATTGATTAATGAGATGGTCTTTTACAACACTGGATATTAATGAAAGAAGACCTAGTGTCTCTGTAGGTACCCAGATGTTTATTGCTGTCACTCTCTCTATTTCCCCTCGTGGCTATTGTCATCGGGACTGAAAAGAAGTTTACATTTCATTGATTTACAGCAACGCCTTTGATTGAGTCAACCATGTTAAATTATTGAACGTCCTCAGGAAAAAATGTGTACTTGAACATCTCATGAACAAACCTCTACACTGATCAAGAAGCCAAAGCCATGACAGAGAATGGAGATCCAGACTGGTTCAAGACCAGCAAAGGAGTTGGACCAGGCTGTGTACTCTCATCATACATATTCAACCAATATGCTGAATAACACTACATCCATAGGTAAAACAATAGAAGACCCCAAAAACCTAATACAATTAATAAACCGAAGAAAGATTTAAAAAAAAAATAAGAGTGGGACAACAAGAGAGACAGTTAAACTTAGAGCTGATGGTCTGAACCCCCGAAACATGTTTTTTTCCCTAGCTGCCTAATAAAACATCAATTTGGAATCTTTGACCATTGGTCAAACTTGGTTTACTGCTTCCTTTATAGTTGAACTTTTCTCGAGCCCCCCTTCCCTTGTGGATGGTCTGGTACATGTGAGCAGCCTCACCAAAGTAAGTCAGCTTGATCAATGAGACAGTCTTTTAAAACACTGGATATTAATAAATGAAGATCTAGTGTCTCTTATGTATGTACCCAGATTTGTATTGCGGTCACCCTCTCTATTTGCCCTGGTGCCTATTATCAGCATGACCTAAATAAAATTTGCACATCGTTATGGCAACAAGGAAGACAGCTTATTTTAGAGTTGCTGGTCTGAATCCCTGAAACACGTTGTTGGGTTTTTTTCTCCTAGTTTTCTATTAAAACATTAATTTGGACTTTTTGTCCATCGGTGTGCCACCTTTACTGCTTTCTATATAGTTGAACTTTTCAACTATATATAGAAGACCCTGCTTCACTTGGGGATGCTCTGGTACATGTAAGCAGCAAAACTTCAGTAAGTCAGCTTGATCAGTGAGATAGACTTTGGGAGGTTGGGCTTCCTCCTGACAAACCTGCACCCAATTTGATCTTTTGCCACATGTGCTCCAAGATGGAGACTCTCATAGTTTAGAGTTAGGACCGCACTATATAGAGGTGCCTTGGCGCGGCTGTGCGGCTTTCACATTTTCTGCAGAAGACGTGCATCTAAACCTCTGTTTTTAACCTTAGTGGTGAGACAAGTTTTTTTGCATGCTCGCTGGTGAGTGTGCTTGGAAACTTTTTGCTGTTGTACTGTATTAAGCCTTTCCATGTGCACCTTGCTGTAAAGCTGGTAATGAATTGATGAGTGCGTTTGCCATTTATTTTGCTTGACGGGTATACAAACACTCACTGATCAGCTGATCCTTGAGTGTTTGTAAATAACTGGACATAGTGGTGTGCTTACTATGTTCCAGTTATGAATGAATGGGAAGTGATCTATATCACTTACTGTTCATTCATGAATGTGGACATAGTAACTCATACTATATTCACAGTTTATGAATAAACAGGAACACTCGGTATAGAGGCTTCCTGTTCATTCATAACAGGGGCTGCAGAAAAAGAGATTGTGGACTCTGTGTCCTCAATCTCTTTTCCTATTTTAAAAGGGAAATATGAGGAGTCTGTTTAGATCCCTAATATTTCCCCCAAGAACCCAACAGTAAAGTAAAAAAAAGATAAATAAATAAAAAATATAAAAACATAATTTTATATATTTTTAAAAGGTTGGGGGGAAAAAGTCATTTTCGGGTTTCAGTCTGATACATTTTTTATTTTCAGTTTCAATCTCAAAATGTCCATTTCGGTGTACCTCTAACTACTACTACCTCTACTACTACTAATAGAGAACTTGCCATGCGTTTATTGCTGTTTATTTAATTTATTTCCACTGTTTACATCAGCCCCTATTCCTCATAAGGAGCTCATACATTTATGACCCAACCACATAATCTGGATGGATGACAGTTCATCTAGATGCCGACCTTTGTAGTATATTACCGATCCCACATTAGCATTTATGTTCTCTGCAGTTAGCCAGATCACTTATTCCGAATGGGTTGCCAATGGACAACAACGGGCCTTCTAATGCACTTACACTTTTTTCCATCACCCTACAAGGCATACAGGGTTCACACCTGTGCATTGTGGTATGCTAAAATGCAGGTCCGTTGTGGTATTATGAAGATGTGTACTGAGATGCCATTCTAAATAGAGGTGTGAATTCAAGGTGGGAGTAAATTAACACAAGCACAGGAAGAACATATACACTCCATGCAGGCTTAATGCAAGCCCACAACCTCAGGGCCGCAAGGCAAGGGTGCTCACCACTAACACCATACCTACATAGCCATGATCTGAGATGTAAAAGATTTTGCAAAGATAAAAGAGTTTGTTACATGAATACATAATTGCCTTCCTTCTAATTAAACATGCAAGATACATGTTTACCAGACAATATGTAAATCTTATAAGCCATCCTCTATCATTATTCTGTGGATTGTTATACAGTATCTGAGGATGATCTTTGGGGGGAAAATACAGAAAAACAGATGATCTAATCTTGGTCTGGGGAAAAAGAAATGCCTTATATCCATCTTTATTTGAATGGTTCTATTGAAGATATTGATAAATGTGATAGAGAATACAATTGTAGTGTGTGCTCAGGCTGCAGTCAGATCATTGTGTG
>NW_017307257.1:101709-121683 GCF_000935625.1 Nanorana parkeri | reverse complement strand
TGTGGTGGGGGGGGTGGGGGGGGGGGGCTCTCTCAGGCCAGGATTTGTTCTCTCTGCGGCCCCAAGGCCAGGTTCCTCAATGAGCCCCCCTACCCGCTAACCCCCCCCCTTTCCCCCATGGAGAATGGCAAACCTGCAGGCTGCATACAAGTGATCTTGGCAACATCGACGAGATCACTTGTACAAAACAAGCGGCGGCTTCCCCGCTGTACATTTAGCTCTGCTTGCCCAAAGCAGGGCTAAATGTAGAAAACAACTACCCACCAAGTGCCCGGAACTGCATGTCCCAGGTGTCGGGAGATAGGATACCTCTGCTGCCCCTCTACTCCCTGCTGCCCCGAGGCCGGGCCTTAGGTAGCCTTGTGGGAAATCCGGCCCTGGGGGGACCGCGGAATTAGAGTGCACTGTGTGTAATGGCATCGATTATGTGACCCAGCAATTACCAATCAGCCAAGATTTGCACTGTGGATGGCCCTTTGTTCTGTTAAATATACTGAAAATATTTTGTTTTATCCGTTAGATGATAACAATTGATCCTGCCAGTAATCCAGTGAGCCTCGTAACCCCTTGTGGACTCCATGCAGCATTATCTCAAAAAGTCCTATCAGCCATCCACAGGTCACTTTTGCTAACTACAGAAGTTGTCCTGTTCTGTAGTCCTAACATGCTTTCATGTCCTAGGGTGACAACGTTGCTTCTTCATGGCTACAGTATGGTGAGTGAGCGTTATCACCCTGGAACAGGAAGGGTGTTACTGGCAGGATCATCAGATGAAAATAAAGGAAAAAAAACTTTAAAAATATAAGTAGCCACCACAGACTGGTAAGGCACAATATCTTTCATTTTTTTTTATTTTCGGGTATATTTGGTGCCCATTCTGTGCTCATGTGCTCATAAAAGCCATTAGTGGGATTGCCACTGCCCTATTTATAGGAAATGCTTCACTGTTACAAGCCACTGCATGGGAGGAAAAATGTGTGGGCATGGACAATCGATTGGTATGGCCTTAAAGGGTGTGGATCATTGTTGTTCAATGTTGCATCCCACTGTGAAGGATGAGGTACCTAGTGACCTTAACAAGATGATTAAAATATACAGTAAATAATAAATGTAGTTCTTTAAATAAAAACAAATCCAACACTTCCCGCCACTACTGATGACATAAAGTGCATACACAAAAACCTCTATATATTGCACATAGATCTAATTTGAAAAATTCCAACAAGCAATCAATACCAAGGGGCTGATTTATAAAACTTGCACCTGCCGTATAGCTGGGTGAATGTTCTTCGCAGAGCATTCTCGCCGCTAGATTTAGCCAAGGAGCAGTTTCCTTGGTTCCATCTATTGGCTGGGATTTCCTATGCTACTTGGCGCCATCTGGTGGGGGAGATTTCCTATACTCCTCGGCTCCATCTAGTGATGGAAATTTCCGATGCTCCTTGGCTCCATCTAATTTCCTATGCTCTGAGGAGCCATCCAGTGGCTGGGATCTCCTATGCTCCTTGGCACTATCTAGTGGTGGGGATTTCCTATGCTTCTTAGCTCTATCTAGTGGTGGGGATTTCCTATGTTCCTCGGCTCTATCTAGTGGTGGGTATTTCGTATGTTCTGAGAAGCCATCTAGTGGCTGGGATCTCCTATGCTCCTCGGCTCTATCTAGTGCTGGGATCTCCTATGCTCCTCGGCACTATCTAGTAGTGGGGATTTCCTATGTTCCTCGGCTCTATCTAGTGGTGGGGAATTCCTATGTTCTGAGAAGTCATCTAGTGGCTGGGATCTCCGATGCTCCTCGGCTCTATCTAGTGGTGGGCATTCCTATGTTCCTCAGCTTTGTCTAGTGGTGGGAATTTCCTATGTTCCTCGGCTCTATCTAGTGGTGGGGAATTCCTATACTCCTCGGCTCTATCTAGTGGTGGGGAATTCCTATACTCCTCGGCTCTATCTAGTGGTGGGGAATTCCTATGCTCCTCGGCTCTATCTAGTGGTGGGGATTTCCTATGCTCCTCGGCTCTATATAGTGGTGGGGATTTCCTATGCTCCTCGGCTCTATCTAGTGGTGGGGATTTCCTATGCTCCTCGGCTCTATCTTCTGTTGGGAATTTCCTATGTTCCTTGGCTCTATCTAGGGGTGGGGAATTCATATGCTCCTCGGCTTTATCTAGTAGTGGGAATTTCCTATGTTCCTTTGACTTTATCTAGTGGTAGGGAATTTCTATGCTCCTCGGCTCTATCTAGTGGTGGGATTTTTTTTATGCTTCTCGGCTCTATCTACTGATGGGAATTTCCTATGCTCCCTGGCTCTATCTGGTGGTGGGAATTTCAAGTGCGGTGACGTCACGTTTCCCATTGAGAACTATAAGCACCTCTGCCACGGTGTCTGATGCAGCTTGTAGTTTCTCCATTTACAGATTCTGTCAAAAGATCTGTGGATGGATGACACAGCTGTGTGGGCAGACCCATTCAGAGCCATGCCGAATTAAAAAATGAATGCTAGCCTGCAGGGAGGAGGACCCTGTGACGCAGGTAAGTTGGTGGGGGGGCAAGCTGCAATCTGACCATGGTATATGTTGCACCCTAAATATGGGTATAACATGGAACATGGTCAGAAAGGAAAACTAACCCTTTAAGGAAAAGCAAATTGGGCTTTGTAGGACATATGTGGCAGTACTCTTACAGTTAAACTGATGAGACTCTAATGCACTTTTCCAGAAACTGAATCTCAGTGGAAATGAAAAAGAGCACAAGAGACCACAATAGTTAAAATTATTTATAGAACCTATGGGCTTTGTTTGCTGTATACATGATGCTCTGTGAATGGTTTTTCTGGACTAGCTTGCATTATTTACATGGTTTTACACTCAATGGAAATCAAAAAGAGTACAAGAGACCACAATAGTGTAAAACAATTTAATAATGCAAGTTAGTCCAGAAAAACCATTCACTGAGCACCACGTAGACAGCAGACAAAGTCCACAGGTTCTATAAATAATCCTAAACTATTGTGATCTTTTGTGCTCTTTTTTATTTCCACTGAGATTCAGATTCTGGGAAAGGGCAATTAGAGATGGAGCAGTTTTCTTGGAAGGGCAAACCCCCATGGATGTCCTACAGAGTGCTATTTGCCTTTCTTTAAAGCATACCTCCCAACTGTTCCACATTTGGATCTAAATCCCTCTGTCCCTTGTTCCTCCTCATTTGTCCCTCTTCTTAGTTTGATGTACAGAGATCTATGAAAGGTTCTACTTAACTACTAAAAGTGTTATTCTGCATTAAAACCTTCTTCCTATCTCTTAATTATCTTGTTTGCTCTTTGAAAAGACAGTATAAAGAGAAAGCACTGTGCATGTACAGTGGTGGAACAAGCCACAACGCTTGTTCCTTCTGTGTTGGGGCGCTCTTATTTTCTTTGGCATGTCCTGCAGTTTAGGCTCAACAGTGGTTGTAATCTGCTGACTATGCTAGAATGCATGGGGGAGGTTTTTTTGGAAATGTGCTTAAAGGTGAACTGGTCCTTTAAAGGTAAAACCTGAGTGGGCATTAGATCTTCATTAGTGGATGATAACGGAGTTCTGAGAAAGCTTAGTTGACATCTGAAGATATGACTCAACTTTTTGGAAATTTGAATTTGGTAAGCATGCGCCAATTTTCTCTCTACAGGTGTCTTGTTTTGGCTTTTAGAAATGTGGTAACTACAAATGTTAAATTCTTGTTCGCAGCGCCGCTCTAAATGAAAAAGGGAATCCCCTATATATGTCCAGACACAAACAGCTTTTTTCTCTGGCAAGATCTGATGTGACGAACCGTGCCAAATGGCTTTGAAGGTGAGGAGTGACGTCTTATAGGTGATTCATTAGCAGGTCGGGATCGAGGATGAGTGTGGGAGAGGTGATGTGATACATGAAAGGAATGATTAGAAGCACGGTCATAAAGGTCATCACTCGAGGAAATAAAAGCCACACTATATGATCGATGGAACATCATTGTTTCATAGACATCACCCTTGTCAGACTGATGTTTATTATACTAGCTGCCCTTTCATTTTGTTCTCTTGCTGAAAATTTTAATATTTTGATGCTGTCAAAGAAAAATTGTAAACTCTTGGGTACAATTCACGGGCTGCTTATGCAGCAAAATGGACGAAAATTGGAACATGCTCCGTTTTTTCCAACATAGCCCACCACTACCCAAGATAGCATGTTACCGTATGCCATGATGTGCAGCAACACATGCACATTGTAGTTGCATTGTCTTCATCAAAAACTAATGGCATCACAATGCACTAATATAGTGCAATGGTTACATCTGGATGGACCCTTAGCAGGATGGCAGAGATGCACCTATTTAAAAGTTCCAAATGCTCTCCAATGTCTCTGATCTCCTAACTAAACACTTTAGTTGACCCAGCACTTAAAGTGGAAGAATTGGGAGGGTAAATTATATTCTTCCCAAATCTTAGAGCTGGTGTGGGACACTGCAGCTGTCACACGCGGGCTCTATATTCAGAGAGCTGAGCAACCATGTAACTAATCATGGCTCAGCTCATAGTCTTCTTTCTACAGATGGCTGTGACACCACTTACTCACTGCTCCATGCAGGGATTCCCTCCTACCCTGTAAAAAAACAGACATTTCCCAGCACACTCACCAGCCAGCCTGCAAAAAAGCTGGTTATGAATTGACAAGCGTGTTTGACATTTGTTTTACAAGTTTGGTGTGGGGATGCCTTTGCGATGTGCAGGGCTTCTGGTGTGTCCCTGTGCCTTTAAGGAGTTTGGGCTACCTCCTGGCAAACCTGCACCCAATTCATCTTTTGCTTATGTATGCTTCAAGATGGAGGCTCTCGTAGATTAGAGTTAGGACAACACTATACAGAGGGGCTTTGACGAGGCCCAAGGGAAATTACATTTTAAAACGCCCTTCCGCATCTAGGAAGCCAACGTCCAGCTACTTAGTTACAACGGCCGGACAGAAACTGGTGAGGTGGAGTCACTGCTGCCTCTCTGCTATTTTGAGCTGTCAAATACGGGATCGCAAATTGCTGTCCTCTATTTGCATGTAACGGCTTCATTCTTTCATTATTGAAAGGAAGAAGCTTTTACAAAAAGCTTAATTATTTCATTAATGAATGCCTCAATACTGAGACATTAATGAATGACTGTTAAATGCTGAGAATCAGCAAATACCGGCATTACAAAGCCTGATATAACTCGTCACATACAGTGTATGTGGCCAGTCATATAGGCACAAAGTGACAGGACGTACACTGTACGTCTCCTGTCACGAAGGGGTTAAAGGAAGTTTTTTTCAGTTTGGGATACAGTAGAGAATGCTTAAAACGCATGTCAGTTTTTTTTTTCTACCCATGTCCCATTGGGGAAACTACGCTTCACTTCCTGTCCCAGAGACACAACGGGAAGTGAGGTGAAATCCCCTCTTAGGCAATTGTCACCTTCTTTTCAGGTGACATTGGTCACTTGGATAAATAGACAGGGCAGGTCTCACAGACAGCATTGAAGTCTGACAGTTTTCTAAATTTTGCATAAAGTTGAACTCAAAGGCGATAAAACAGACACAACATACTGCAGCTCTGCAATCCATAGCACATCAATACATTTATTTGTAAATGTGAATGGTGTAAGTACCTGAATTTGACCTGATATCAGCATCTACTAGTCCCCATATATTAGGGCTGGGGTTTGAGAAGAAAAAGCAGCACAAGAAGCCAATGAGTTCATGTGCTGACAAGAAGATTGCTGATGGGAGCAGGCAGATGAGCTCATCACTGTGCTGCTTCTCTTTCACTGTCCAGTAACAGGCTGGGGAAGCTTCAGAATGACCTGGGCCCAGAGGAAGTGTGTTGAATAATAATGGACATCAGGCTGAGAAGATCTTGTGGTGGAAAAGAAGTACTGGGGGGGAATGGAATATCTGAATTGAGGGTTTACAAAACAAAACAACTTTTTATTATCTTTTATTGGACTAATGATTTGTGTCTTGTTAATTTCAGCTTTACATGAGCAGTCAGATGAATGTGACCAAAGCACGCTCCTCTGTATAAATTTCCCTTTAAGGGAATTAATCTGGGCTTATCTCTCTGAATTAATTTTCTCTTATCTTGCATTAGTTGTGGAATAATTAGTTATCCCAACCAATTTGTCATCTCCCTTCCACGTGCAACAGGACAGATTCCGTCTCCTTGTTTGCATTGGTTCAAGGTTAGTCTTAGTAAAATCTCCCGGTACGGATACGCCATCCTCCTACGGTGACAGCATGTAAGACATTTGCGTGTGTAATTTGCAGCCGTGATCTAGTGGAATAATTGCAAACGAACGCAGCTTATTGTAGGTTACCATGACAATCTCGGCAGGATGTACATAGCACTGTACACGGTCTATTTATGGGTAGAGACCGGTGAACCTAAAGTAATTTGTTCTGTTAAGTCACTTTGTATATTCCTAACAGAACCGTATGAGGTCACGGACTTAACCACAACGGCACCTGAGAATCATTCACTGAATTAAGACGGAGCGACTCCTGCTTAAAGTACCCAGCGGGAGAGGTGACATGGAATTGCATTTAGTGACATGATTCAAATCAGCAACTCATGCAGAAGAGCTATTCTTGGGGAAAAAAAAAAAAAAAAAAAAGTGCATCAGCTCTTCGAGCCTATGAGTGAGCTGAACATGGAGTGCTTCAAGGTTCAGGCCATCCAAAACGTACATGTTGATTTACGGGAAGACGTCAGAGAAGTAAATTGGTTCCTCTCAGGGACTCTGGTGATGAAATCTCCACACTTGAGACCCCAGGTCTTCACACCTGCTGTGGCTGCTACGGAGGGGTCAACTTTTCCTTCTGGAATATTAAATTATTTTTCCACCCTAAGGGGAGCGGCTACTTAAATTTAGTGTTGCTAGCACTGTAATCAGTCTGGCTGATTTGTAGTCTGGTATCATTTGGCCTAGGTGTTCTGCTATTGATTGCACCTACCTGTAGTTGGGTGTGACCCTGCCACAGAGTAGAGCAGCCAATTGGAGATCAGCCTCCGCAGACCTTCTCCCCTGATCTCCAGTGGTCTAAGGACCGCCGATGTCATCACATCTTATGCAGGTCCAATCACTTGCATTAGATGTGAGGATGCCGAGAGACATAGCCAGAGTGGTGTGGGAGGAGGTGAGTGCTGACAGCCATAGAAGCCTGGATCAGATGAGTAAATCTGCCTTGAGTCCCAAAGACCCCACTGCATGGGTAATTTTTTTTCTACCCAGAATTCTCTTTCTCCCTTTAAATTCTCTTTTTACTGTGTATTCCAAGATTTTTGTCACTGGTCTCTCGCATTTCCATTATAAGCCTTGGCCCATGTCACTCACAACAAGGAAGTATACTGACAACTATACATATGGTAAGCTTTAGGGAGCAAAAGTAGGGACACACATCCATCAAAAGAACTAAATGTAATGTACAAAATAGGAGAAAAAGCAAGACATCATGCCTTCTTTATCTACACTTTCTGCCTCCTTCTTCAACAATTCCTACCGCCTACCTCCATACTTCCTGCCTCGTTTCTCACTCCTCCACACTTTCTGACTTCAACCTCCTTTCTTTACATTTTCTGCCTCCTACCTCCTTCTTGCCCACTTCCTGCCTTCTACCACCTTTCTCCACACTTTCAAAAGCAGGGACACATATCCATCAAAAGAACAAAATATAATGTACAAAATAGGAGAAAAAGCAACTGGGGCATTAGACTGCATGTCTCCAAAAAGGGGCAGCACTTACAATGATAACTACAACACTTCCTGCTTTCCACCTTTTTTCTCCACACTACCTGCCTTCTACCTTCTTCGTCTACACTTTTTGCCTCCTTCCTCTACACCTCCTACGTCCATACTTCCTGCCTCCTTTCTCACTCCTCCACACTATCTGACTTCAACCTCCTTTCTTTACATTTGCTGCCTCTTATCTGCTTCCTTCACACTTCCTGCCTTCCGTCACCTTTCTCCACACTTTCAAAAGCAAGGACACATATCCATCAAAGGAACGAAATTTAGTGTACAAAACAGGAGAAAAAGCAGCGGAGACATTAGACTGCGTGTCTCCAAAAGCAGGCATCTATTTCTCATTAGAACTTTTGAAAAGCTCTCTGAGAATAAGCTTCTGAGGGGAAAATGCCATCAATGACCTCAAGCTCTTCCATAACCCTCATTCATCATGCAGACGGTAAACACAGAGGGACACAGAATATAACCAGCGTCTTATGTTATCTTTGTAAAGACCAAAACAATTATCTTTGAAGATATCATTGTAGATTTTTCTGTATTCTAACTATAATTGCTCCACTCTGTGATTGATTTTCATGGCACAGCCACCCACTTAGCCAAAGGGTGTTCGCAAAATAATATCGATTTTTTTTTCCCCATCGACCTCAATTTTGCAAAATAAAAAAAAATGTTTTTAAATGTCTTTATTCTGCTACTTTTTTTTTTTTTTTTTTCTCAACCTATTAATCACGAGCTTTGTTGCTTTGAAACATAATTACTACCCTGAAACAGCGGGGAGTTGACATGTTACAGAGGAGAAGCATAAACAAAAAAATTGCGTACATATGAAGCAAAATATATAAAAACATGAATCTATCTTACCAACACGTACAACCTATTAAGGAGTGTACATTAAAAAAGAATGCAGTACATCTTCAGAATATATATATATAACACACTTCTCTCTGTTTAGTCTCTTCAAAAATGCTACAAGTGCTAAAACTGACTTGCTGATTTGCCAGAAATCCAGTGAGCTATTAACTTCAGGTAGTGAACTGACCACTCCGCCTCTACTACAATGAAATCCCAGGTGGTGTTGTCAGCCCTTATGTGCTTGGTGAGGTATCCCCCAGCCAGCCAAAGCTCCGCCCCGTCCCACCTAAGCTCCATCCCCATCCTGCAGAAGCCCCGCCCCCAGCCTGGTAACCAAGCTGTGGGGGGAGGAGGAATGGAGGAGCTGTCCCTCACTTTCTGTCACTGGTGAGTCACTGCTGAGGCATAGAGATCGATGGCCTCAGTGTTTTTTTTTTTGTTGGACAGCTTGGACCAATGGTGCTTTGCCATTGGTCCAAGCCATCCAGAAAGCTCACGCCTCTAACACAGAGTAGAGGCTGTGACAGCTCTTGCCTCACCAAGTTAGGTTACACAAGCAGTGGGGAAGCCCGCTGCTGTATAACCTAACTACCTGTCAAAAGCCGGATGCAGCGCTACCTGAAATTAACAGGTAGTGCTCCGTCCATGACAGGTTACACAGCGGGGAAGCTTTCACTGCTGTGTAACCTGTAACAAGCAGCACTGAATGGAGAAAAAGCTGTCAGTTTCAGACTTGAAGCTGACACCTTTTTTCATCATAATACTGGTGAGGCTCTGCCTCACCTGTCTTCCCTGACTGCACGTCCCTGATACAGAGACATTTACGGGGATATTCAAAAAAGGGTGAAGAGTTTGGAGAAGTCAGGAGAAGTGAAGAATCTAGGACAACATATCTGATCTGGAAAGTGAGCTGGATTGGAGAATTGTTCCAAATCAGCTTTTTTGTCCTAGATGGTTCACTTCTCCTGACTTCTCCAAACTCTTCACTCTTTGTGAATAACCCTGTTAGTTGTACTTCCAACCTTATGGCAACAGTTTGGGAAAGGAGTGCCCCAGCATGACTGTGTCCCTAAACACAAAGCCAGCTCCATAAGAACATGGTTTGATGAGGTTGTTGTAGAGAACCCTACTGAACAGCCTTGGGATGCATTGGAACTTTAATAACGAGCCAGGTCTTCTTATCCAACCTCAGTTCCTGACCTCACAAATGATCTTTTGGTTGAATGGGCACTAGACTTGTGCGCCGTCAAAAAATGTGTTCCGTTTCGGAATATCCGTTATTTCGTAATTCGTGTCCGAAGTTAATTCGGATTCGTATGAAATACGAATTTTCGTTAGTTTCGGCACATTTTTGTAACTTTACGAACATTCGTTATGATGAAGTTAAAAAGCAAAAATACCTTTGTTATTATTGGAGTCGATATGGTAGTTGTTTTTTTTTATCCGAAATACGAATTCCGTTAACGGATTCCGTATCCGAATTTCGTATTTCGGATAAAAAAAAACTACCATCAACTCCAATATAAATGTACTTTGCTTTTTAACTTCAATATAACGAATGTTCGTAACAGAACGACAATATGTCAACGGAATTTCGTATTTCCTGCCTGTATTTGTAATGCAACTCTCAGCAGCAGAAGAGAAAACCTCTGATTGGTCAACCAAAACGAAATACGAATTCCGTTAACGGATTCCGTATCCGAATTTCGGATTTCGGATTTTTAAAAAAACTACCATCAACTCCAATATAAATGTACTTTGCTTTTTAACTTCAATATAACGAATGTTCGTAACGGAACGAAATTCCGTCAACGGAATTTCGTATTTCCTGCCGTGTATTGTAATGCAACTCAGCAGCAGCGGATTCGTATTTCGGATTTAAAAAAAAATCTTGTCATGTTGTTCAACCTCATTTACAGGGGTAATATTAGTTCCTGTTTCAAAGAAATTCGGATCCGAAATTCGTTAACGGAATTTTGTATTTCGGATATAATTTGGAAACTGCAATTCGGATTTTGGATGATTCCGAATTTACGAATTTCAGGAAAATTCGTATGAATTTCGATTCGTAACAAAACGAATCGCACATGTCTAATGGGCACAAATTCCCACAGATACACTCTAAAAATCTTGTGGAAAGCCTTCCCAGATGAGTAGAGACTGTTATAGAGGAGTGGACAACTCCATATTCATGTCCATTGTTTTGGAATGGGATGTCCAACAGGCTTATATAAGTTTTTGTGCCCGGAGTTCAGCTTTCAATTGGCAGGACTGAGAATTCCTGGCAGGAACATTCACAGGTCTGAGTAAATGATGTTGCCCCGACACAACGTTCATAGCTATAAGGCAAATCTTTGCTGTTCCGGTGCAGGGCAAAGCAACAGGTTTTCTTTAATTCCTCCCTCCTCACCATAATCACAATTTTCTTTGCTGCCCTGTTATTTTGTTTAGCTGTAAGTAGCAAAGAGAAATATCTGGTGCTTCTGGGTATGAGGGAGCATGTGAATCATTCCCCTTCCGGCTAGGGACACCACTGGTGACTTGTGATTGTCCTTGTATTGTTACATGGGGGAAGGGAGACGGCCCTCAGCCCTGTGTTAGCTCTGACTATAGCAGCTTAGAGCTAACACAAGTCCTCTATACCTGCTCCCCAGTGGCAGAACAAAGTAGCTAATATAAGTATGTGCAGCTCGGATGGCATTAAAGAGAACCTATTGCTTTGATCTGCCTGGGCAAAATATACATTCACTTTAAGCAATGGGGTGGTCTGGATCGGTATGGTAGGCTTTGTTCCCGGTATTCCTGGTATACATCTCAGGGCAAAGGAATTTGTACTGTTCAAAGCATGAAGAGAGTTACACTTGTAAATTTAACACAAGAATATTACAAGCCAATTAAAATGTAAGTGCAGTTAATAAAACAAATGGAAATATTTTTTTTTCCTCTTTTGAACTTAAACAGAATACTGCCGTAGAAATGTTCTCCACACGTGGTGTCCTTGTGAGGTCATTCCACCCACATTACTCCTTTGTTCATTCTCCTATCTTTTTATTCAATTATTTTCTGTTATAAATCTTTATTACTCCAACTCTTTCATAACCCTTTCCTTCCTCTTAGCAAAGCTTTCTAGGGTCTTCTTCCTGCCTCTCTTTTCCATACACTGTACCTGCAATTTCCCTGTTCCCTGCCTCTGATCCCTCTCCTTTGCATGCCATACTATTTGCTTCATGCCTGCTTCTTCTATAGTTATTGCCTTTACCTTGCATCTCCATACTTCCTGCTTCAGTCCTCTACATTTCCTGCCTCCTTCCTCAACACTTCTCACATTTTTCCTCCACACTTCATCCTTCCTCAACACTTCCTGCTTTCCACCTTCTTACTCCACACTACCTGTTTCTTTCCTCCACAGTTACTGCCTGCACCCTCCATGATTCTTGCCTTCTACCTCCTTCGTCCACAATTTCTGCCTCCTTCCTCAACACTTCTCACATTTTTCCTCAACACTTCCTGCCTCCTTCCTCAACACTTTCTGCTTTCCACCTTCTTCCTCCATGCTACCTGTATTCTTCCTCCACACTTCTTCCTCCACACTTCCTGCCTCCTTCCTCAACACTTCCTACCTCCTGTTGGATATGTGTTTAGATGAAGCACTGAGATCTTGAGGCATGCTGAATTAAGTTTTACTTGCTTATAAGGACATTACATGTATGTATACAGGAATACATCATTGTTCAGGAAACATATACTGTATTTTTCGCTCCATAAGACGCACTTCCCCCCCCCCCCAAAAGGAGGGGGAAAATGTGCCTGCGTCTTATGGAGCGAATCCCGACGCCCGAGACTTGCAGTTTCGTGCGCCGGGCGAGTAGTAGGAGCCACTGCTCGTTTAATATGAGTGATCTAATGAGATCACTCGTATTAAAGCCGAGCAGCGGCGGCTGCGATCGAGTTCAGCAGTAGGAGCCACTGCTCGTTTAATACGAGTGATCTAATGAGATTACTCGTATTAAAACCGAGCAGCGGCGACGATCGAGATCACCATAGAACAGACGAAGCACGGACGTTCTTCGTCTGCTCTGTGTGATCACTGAGACCGTGGCGCTGTAATCACAGCACCACCTGTCTCAGCGGTCACTAACTGCAGCTTCTGTCACAGCTTCTGTCATAGAAGCTGTGACAGAAGCTACAGTCTGTCGAGTGCTCCATAAGGCGCGCCGGACCTCCCTGCGTCCTTTGGTCCGGTGCGTCTTATGGACCGCAAAATACGATAGATAGAAAAGCTTCCTGTGTATCATGAATAAGAATGCATATAGAAAACTAACATTGCTATATGTCTGTGAAGGTTCTCATTCATCCAGGTCATGGTATATCTGTACAAAATAAGTCAAGGCAACTGGAATTGTTGTATTTTTCTTGAAGATGTTTCACTGGTTATCCAACCAGCTTTCTCAATACAGAGTGCAACATACAGTATGAGAGGATACAGGGAAACGTCTTCAAGAAAAATACAGCAAGTCCAGTTGCCTTGACTTATTTTTTACAGATATAACATTGCAAGGCATAATGGGGAAAGCTAACAATGGGAGTCTTTCAGACAGCCTTGAGTGCCACAGCTTTAAAATGACATTAAAGAATAAAAAAGAATTCCCTCCCCCCCATGTTAATGTTAGCACTTACCTTAAATGGTGTCTCTTAATCCGATCTTCCTGTTCTTTCCCCATGTTTTCATCTGTCCCTCCAGTGGTGCGGCGGCTCTCCGATCCAGCGCTGACTCCTCTCTGCTTACAGGCACTTCCGAATCCAGCGGTGTCTGCAGGCGGGTGCACGCGTCCATAGACTTACCTTGCGCCTCTGTTCGTCTCCCGCCTGAGAATCCGAACTACGCATGCGCCCGCCCCAAGATCCTTTCCGGCCGCACGAACAGTTCCGGACTCTCGCCACGGGAGCGCGCAGCGATAATGAGGTCAGTCTAAACCGCTGTTTAAGCGTTTTTGTTTTTTTAAAAACGTTTTGCCTATATCTACTGCTTGTCAGTGCCGGTCTCTGATCCAGCGCTGACTGCTGTGTTTTCCTGTCCCACGGACTCTGTGCGCGTGCCTGCATTGACTTACCCTGTGTCTCTCCTCTTCTCCTGGCCGAAGATATCTACTGCGCATGCGCCCGCCCCATGATCCTTCACGGCCGCTCGAGAATTTTTCAGATCTTCGGACAGGAGCGAGCAACGGATACACAGGTAAGTAAAAACCTTTTTGGTGACTTTTTAAAAAAAAAAATGTTTTTGCATATATCTACTGCTTGCTAGCAGTAGATATATGCAAAAAAGGAAGGTTTAATTCTACATTAAGCAACAATTTTCAGACAGAGTTGGAGAGTTTTTTAACCCAATAGGGGCCTTTGACTGCGTAGTCAATTGTATTCAAAAGTTGAACATAGTCTTTAAATTAACTTACTGCTGATTGACTCACTACCTCGGCTTAAAGTCTGCTCCTTGCAGCTACTTCTTCAGTAAAATAATACTTTCCAGTGTTGACCCTTCCTCCTGTTAATAGGAGGTTACACCCCTATGTTCATGATTTTAGACTCATATGACAAGCAAAGCCCTCTTGAACCTTATCAACATTCTTACTGTATTTAAAAGTCTCAGTCATGCCCAATTTCTCTTCTTTTCTCAAGGCTGTACATATTAAGTTCCCCCAGTCGGTACTGACATGGTTTATCTCTATTTTTGTTGCCCGTGTCTGGAAATGCTCTGATGATTTAGCTTTACTTATCTAGTCTGAGCCAGACACTTTGGCTGGAGTTTCAGGGCCACTTGCTGCCTCTCAACTGATAGCACCAAATATCTCAGATTGATGTCACTGGTTCAGTGTTCTGCATAGGGCACTGAAGAATATGTCAGCATTATATGCATGAGTGAAATACATAATCATTTGTTGCTTGTGGGTTCTCCACAGTTAAGCTGTTGCCAAGAGAGCCAGGAAACTAAAAAGAGACAACTGCCTGTTAAGTGCAGCTTTATCTCGATTCTGTGTAGATCCAAAGGAAAGGCGATCAAAGTTCCTCAGTGGTGGCCGGAAATGTCTCTACTTTGCTCCCGCTTGTTGTGTTTTTGTCATCATCTTCTCACTGTGAAGAATGGAAAGGTTCTCCAGCTGTGTGAGCAATGAGCTCCAGCGGGCTCATCACTTAGCCAGAGAGGAAGCAGAACAGGTTATCTGGTTGCGGGCAGGGGTCATGGATATTCTTCCCAGGGAGGCCAAAAATAAAGTGTAATGGTCTCTGTGCCCATCAACACCTCTGAATCACAGACTTACACCATGTATTTAAAGAAACAACTTCAGAGTCCACTTTCCAAACACTATGGGGGTTATTCACAAAGCTGCCCAAAGGCACCTGAGTTAATAACCCAGCCGACGTGAAGTGAGCCAAGCGACGTTTGGCTATTCACTCCGGCTCAGTACGGCTGATTTCAGCTTTACATCGGCTGAAATCAGCCGCACATCGGCTGCCTTTGGTCAGCCAAACATGCTGTGCATGTTCGGCTGAGCCAAAGTGCAGAAGAACTTCGTCTCAGCCGGTCCAACATCTGGATCGGCTGAGCCGAAGCCCCGGCAGCTCGCTCGCTGCCGTTCGGCCCTATTCTCATAGGGGCCGAACTGTAATGAGTGAATAGCCGAATGCTGCCAAGCGGCATTCACCTTGGCTATTCTGCCTGGTACCTTCGTGGTACCGAGCAGAATAGAAAATAAGTGAAAATAAAAGGAAAAAAAATTGTTGAAAAAATATGTAAAAAATGTAAACAAATAATCATATAAAAAAATTAAGATATTTTAAAGAAAAGAAAAAAAACAATTGGCTAGCGGTAACAGCTTGCTCCGCCCAACTGTTTCCTATTGGCCGGCACATGCTAGAGTCTTCTAGCAGGTCCCGGGCCAATGAATAACAACTGGGCGGAGCAGGCCATGACTTTACGGCCGGCTCCGCCCAGTTGTTATTGTTTAATGACAGATCAGCGTCCCCAGGTCATTTAAGGATGCTGATATGTCTATACAACTGGGCGGAGCCAGTCGTGAACTGCCGGCCTTTGGCTGTCACTTCAGCTCACTCGAGTCGAAGCATATGCCTTTGGCTTGGCTGAGCCGCTTGGCCACCTTCGGCTGCTGTACGGGCTATTGTGAACAGCCTGTACAGCAGCCCTTCTTTTCGACTGAACCGAAGGGCTCAGGCGGCCGAAGAGAGATGAAGGATCAGACGAAGCTACAGCTAGATCCTACGGCTCTTTAGTGAATAACCTCATATGTGTATACTTATACCCCCAACTTTCTGAGATGAGCTAGAGGGATATCTCCCAGCATCGTGTATTTAGGCAATGGTCACCCGCCCTACCAGGAACACAATTATGTGGACTACGTGCCAAAAATGATTAGTTAAACTACAATAATAGCAAACAAGATTATTAGGAGATAGGATGAAGGTTTCAGTGCAGAATAACATTTTTTGTAGTTAAATAGAATGTTTTCTATTTCAGGAAGTGTGTACAAGCATATCAATTCTTAATGGGCCGTATAACTGGGTTCCTGGCAGGCGTATGTCCATTGCCAAAATACACTGTGCTGAAAGATGTCCCTCTTTCACATCTCACAAAGTTAGGAAATTTGATTTTTTTTCCTTTGCTGTACTCATAAATTATGGATTGCACCGTGACCAAATCCAAGAATGTAAGTGACTATTAATAATCAGCAAATGAAACAGAAATAATAAGACTCTAAAGCTGCCCATAAACGTATAGATGACTGAGCGAGAGAAATAGCTTGACCCCCCTTCATCCATGCTAAATAATGCGAATCTCCCCTGTCGGCTGTTATATCCAGATACCCCTCACCCACATGTAGCGGGTTGTTGTTTGGTAGGTGACCCTGTATTGACGAGCAGTAATAACCCTCCGGTAGGTGATAGCCCGGTCAGTGAGGTGGCAATCGTTAGATTGCCCACTTACTTCTTGGTTAGCTGTCAGAATGTAAACACAGGGATCAGCTGATCACAATTTACCTCTTTAGAGGAGGCCGCCAGAGGATTGAATTGTACCCTGTACAGGGTTCCCGTTAATCATTGGCTAAGATTTGGGCAGCCATTTTGGACCTTGGGAATTATATATTGCCCCTGCTTTGGCCATATGGTGAGCCCTGCAGTGTGTGCGCAAATGTGCATCCCCTTGACAGGGAGAGTTTGGCTGGAGATAAGGAAAGATTCTTGTTGAGCAAGGACAGAGCATAGCCCTGATTTCCTCCTGGAGATCCTACATTTGGAGAGGACATTGTGAACATATAGCTGAGCTTGGTACATCCTTGCACCTAGCTACGCCAGCACAGCATTCTAACCAGGCTGTTGGTGCCAGTGAAGAGAACCTTGTGTGATATGCTGCATCTGCGTCAATAAATAGACGCATTTGATCTGCATTTGGAGTGCCGGTGTCTCAGCTCTAAAAACTAGTGAAGAGAACCTGTCTACAGCACTCCTTGACCACCTAGCCACCTGTACCTCTGTCTGTTTCAGGTACCTGGTTCTTGAACTGACAAAAGCATCTTATTATGCCTTATGTTACTTGGAGCATTTACTGCATTGTAATATTGACTATTCTTCAATATAAAGAACCAAAAAAAAACTTTGTACCACTTGGTCCCTTTAACTTACCACCATACACCTAGGCCTGCACAGACGCAGCTGTCAGAATACCCGAACATTGGTTGGCTGCAGTCATTGGTCGGCCAACTTTTTTCCACCCGGCTCCTTCAACTCTTCAACTGAAATTTTTTGAGCTGGGTGGTATCAGCAAGACCACCCACAGTAATCCTCGAAATGGAAGTGAATGAGTAGCTTGGTTAAGAAGGGGCGTATTTTGGAAATGTTACGGAGGTGAAGGCAGCAAGATTTGGACAGTGATTGGATATGGGGCTGAAGGGAGAGGTCAGAGTCCAAGATTTAACTTAGCATCCTGGCTAAGGGCTGTCCAGGAAGACACAAAGCATTGGGCGGCCCTGCCCACAGTACCTCTACAAATGTGGTGCCTGGGCAACCGTCCTCCTGGCCCCTTCACGCTCTGCTCCTGATCTCACTAGTGGCTGAAGGGATTTTATTAGTATCAACAGTGTGATGCATCAGCCTTCCTGTATGTGAGAGGCAGCAAAAAGCCTGCACTGGGTGTGTTTGGGAATCTCTCCTGCTCTACAGAGAAGGGGTTCCTGGATCACCAGGAAGGGAGTAGGGTGGGCTGTTGCAATGGATGAGCCCTAAGAAGGGAGTGTTCATCCCTTTTATGCATTTCAAGGCTTTGTTTTTTCTTTTTCCTGCACATTTTGGGTATATTTATGAGCCCCCTGTTCCCTGACTTGCTTATATTTTACTTATAGGAACATTTCATGACTGCTTTGTTCTGTTAATAACACTTTCAGCGGTATTTTAGAGTGTCTTGTCATTTTATGAGGTGATTTGGTTTATTTTAGCTGTTGCCAATTTATAGAGCCCAGGGCCAGGTATATCCGTAAATTCCTTGTTTTTATATATTCAGTCCGGCTACGGGCAGATTTATAATTCTCTTATCTTCCTTTACACCGTAGGCTCTCAAATAAAACTCCTGAGCCGCTGTAAACAAACAGCAACAGAGAAACTTCCAGAAACGAATTATCCGGCAGTAATAAATATCCTCCTTATTAAGGTGAGCGTGGAGTGGAGCTACTTAACAGGCACCGTGATTCATTTTATGGCGGTTTTTATCAGACTATGTTCCAGCTTCCTGAGACGGGGACGGGGGGCACTTTATAACACAACATTTTTATATTAAGCCATTTTGCCGATCGTATTTCTGCAAGAAGTACTTAAAGGGGACATCTCAGACACTTCACAAGAGTAAATGTCACAATACAATGCGACAATATGTAAAGGCAGCTTCATTCTTTGAAAAAAGCTCCACCTTTTATCATTAATATGCAGTCCCTGAGTTCCAGATCCAGCCTAGGCTCAGCTGTTTTTATCACTCTGCTGCAGGCAGGAGGAGGCATTTCCTCAGTCTCACCTCCTCCAGTGATCAGTCTGCTGCAGGCAGGAGGAAACATTTCCTCAAACTCCCCTCCCACAGTGATCAGTCTGCTGCAGGCAGGAGGAAGCATTTCCTCAGTCTCCTCTGCCCCCAGTGATCAGTCTGCTGCAGGCAGGAGGAAGCATTTCCTCACTCTCCCCTCCCCCAGGGATCAGACTGCTTCATTATAACTTGGTAGCCAGTCACAGGGTGAAAGGATGCAGCAGGGGCTGATCTCTGTCAGACAATTTTAAACACAGCCAAGAACTTCACAGGCACCAAGATGTACATGGCTGTACACTTACAAATCACATAGAAATCATGCACATAACATGATAAGCAAATCTCATTATAAGTCCACATTAAGCTGGCCATGTATGTTGGAGAATGGGTGGGCATGCATACCCATTCGACTTTCTCAAAATGTCTGCTGGACCAGTTTTTTCTCTAAACAAGACACCAAAGCACATTTGCTTTGGGAAAAAGGGAGTGGCACTAGTGTCCCTACACACTTTACCACCTGTGGCTCTGGGTTGAATGAGGGGGTTTGGTTGCGGGAGTGCATGTTATCAGGGGGAGTGGGATTTGATTGGATGCTATAGGTGCCCGTTATGGGGAAGAGTGGCAGGTGCTGTCAGTTCACATAAACAAGTGGGAAGGGGCAGTGGTGGGGTTTCTGGTGGTGATGGTACCCCTGGCTCTGTTTCTAACCGGCGTTCTGCCCAGCTCACTGACGTCACTGGTTGCCAGGAGCATCCCACTCAGCTCCTGGCAACCATTGACATCAGTGAGCTGGTCAGGACACTGGACAGAGCATGACAGGTTGCTAAGAGCTCCCGGGTTTAGTTCATTTGTTTGTCTACTTCGTCTTCATTTTTAGTCATGAAGGGGAATGTGTTGGCTTCTCCTGGTGGATTCAAAAAGGTTCTTATTCTGGACTTTATAAGTGGAGGACTGCTTCTGTTCCTTATCTCATCTACAGGTCTGTGACTGAAAATAAAGCAGATCCTGCCCCTAAATAAAAGTGGACCAAGCCCATTTGTTAATTAGGAGCGATCTCCTCTATCTTCTTCCTCCCTAAGATTTTTAACCATTACAATAGTGGAGGAAGCTTTGTTAATTCCCCCAATTGTGGGAAGACATCTCACAGAGTCACAGATGGCAATACAAACCTGGTAGAGGTCCTAACCCTTCTCTACTCTAGTTCAGTGATTGGGTTCATGTCATACTGAATAAGACAGAAACTGAATACTGCCCCATGAAGACCATC
>NW_017307257.1:94350-101677 GCF_000935625.1 Nanorana parkeri | reverse complement strand
ATTCCTCTAGTTCAGCGGTTCTCAACCTGTGGGTCGCAACCCCATCGGGGGTCGAATTACGATTTGCCAAAAGACACCCCAACTCTCCTGGACGCTCCCAGAGTAAACCTTTCCCTGCTCTGGTTTGGGGTTTTTTCGGAGCCGCCGGCCGCCTATTTCACTTTGCAATAGCCAATAGCAAACTACCGTAGCTATTGCACCAGCCCACTGCTGCTGTCAATCAGCAGAAGGGGACCTGAAGTTCTCCATCAGGTCCCCTTCTAGTGATTGACAGCAGCAGAGGGCGGGTGCAATAGCCAGCTTGCTATTGGATATTGCAAATTGAAATAGCCAATAAGAATCTAGCTATGCAATCCTATGCTGGGGTTTTTTTTTTCTGACTGACGCCGGTCGGCGGCTCCGATGTCTAATAGCTATCCAACGGTAGCAAAATTAAAGCGATGAAGGAGCAACGAAAATAATTTTACTGTTAGGGGTCGCCACAACTTGGGCAATTGTTATGAAAGGGTCGCAGCACTAGAAAGGTTGAGAACCGCTGTTCTAGTATCTGTACCCAGTACAGGAGGAGTGATATTGTTGAATGAAGAGATCAGGGTGAAGATGTAGTGTGCCCCATATTCTGGCAGTGAATGGGGAATACCATCCTCCAGGCTGCTTCCTAACACACTCTAGAGACACTCTAGCGATCTTCACATCAGCAGAAATCCTGTAATGGGGTTTTTTTTTGTCATGTACTCAGCAGGCATTAGAGGCGGCGCTCGGCTTTTGCCTTAATCTGCTTCATCTGCAGCTATGGAGCAGAAGAAAGGAGAAAAGCCTCTTATAATAGTAGAACGCTGTTCATTGACTTGTAACATCACTAATGTGAGGATTCAGCCTCCTGGCCGCACTTCTGAGGATTATCAGCCACTGCGAAACCCCAGACTGTATGAAATGTTCCTCTACCGAGTAATCCACACTGGAGATACTTATCCTTCATGAGGCCGGAGATGTGACTGCCTGTCCTCTTCCAATCCTTCTAGCATTATTTCTATATAGTACAACCCTCATTCTGTCCAATTCTATATACTACAACCCTCATTCTCTCTAATTCTATATAGTACGTCATTCTCTCTAACTCTATATAGTACGTCATTCTCTCTAACTCTATATAGTACACCCCTCAGTATCTCTAATTCTATATAGTACGCCCCTCATTTACTCTAATTCTATATAGTACGCCCTTCATTCTCTCTATTTCTATATACTACACCACAATTCTCTCTAATTCTATATAGTACACCCCTCATTCTCTCTAATTCTATATAGTATGCCACCCACTCTCAAATTCAATATAGTACACCCCTCACTCTCTAATTCTATATACTAGACCCCCCTCTTTCTCAAATTCTGTATAGTACACCCCTCTCTCTCTCTCTCTCTCTAATTATAGTACACCCTTCTCTCACTCATCCTATATAGTACACCCCTCTCTCTCTCATTCTATATAGTACACCATTCTCCCTCTCCCTCTCATTCTATATTGTACATCCCTCCCTCACTCTTATTCTATATAGTACACCCATCTCTCTCTCTCTCTCTCTCTCTCTCTCTCATTCTATATAGTACACCCCCCTCTCTCTCTCTCTCCTCTGCAGTCTCTGACCATCTCCCGTACCATGTCTGCAGTCTCTGACCATCTCCTGTACCATGTCTGCAGTCTCTGACCATCACCTTTAGTATCAATTGAAACAAGTAGAAAACACTGGTTTTTGGAGAGGTATACAATCACTGCATGTGATTGTATACCTCTGTGATGTTTTTTTCATATTATACAGAAGTTCTGTATGGATATGTTGTATTGCCTAGAATTAATGAACATAATAATCGGGTAACTAATCGATTTTGAAAATAATCGTTAGCTGCAGCTCTAATTTTGTGTACAACTCTTTTGTGTACAAGTTTAAAGTCGTGCGACCTTACAGTAGTAGAGGTCGCACAGCTTCCACACACCTTACGATAATCGTACGATCGCAGAATTTCCTGCGATTATCGTAAGGTGTGTGGGGACCTTTAAGCTGGCCATACACTGCTCCAATTTTAGCTGATTCCTGCAGGCTGAACGTGAGAAAGCTGCTTAATTCCCCCAAACAGCATAAATGGAGAAATCTCCCCTGCCAGCGATTGCGACTGCTAAATACCCAGTGATTGCATCTGATTCACAGATTTGCCCCAAATTCAGCCGGATTTGTCCCTTCCCTCCATCGCTCTTTACATTTTACTCTTTATCTGTATAGTTTTCAGCTCTCTCTCTCTCTCTTATTCCTTGTCTTCCTCTCAGATGTCCCTTCCCTCTGTGCTTTTAAAACCCACTTCCTCTTTGTACTTGTTCAGACTACGTTTAAGCCGAGGTATGTTATTGAACAGCAATAAAGAGCAATGCGGAAATACTGGGATTAGAGAAAAGGCAAAAGTTTTATTATACAGATAACAAACCAAGTAAACATGTGACGGTGCACCTGGTGTGCACTAGATGCAAAATAAAGGGATGTGACCGCAACTGAACTGACCAAGCAACAGATTGTACTCCAACCTAGTTCAGTTCGCTTCCTCTTCTCACAAACATGTGAAAAGGCAACTGTACCTTTCTGTTATAATCAACATGTAATGGATTGTTAGGCTCTTTTAGGCCGAGTTCTGCCCTGGGGTTTTAGGCAACTTGCTATTCACTCATTGTCCCCCTCACGTGTCAGCTATTAGGATGCGTCGAGCAAAGTTAGAGCAGCACACAGTTGAGAGTCCCGGGAACAAAGGGTTGCCACCTTTTCTTCAAGTGAAACCCGAACACTATAGCATTCCGCGGACATTTTTCTTGGAGAATGAGTCGTGGCTTATTCATCTGTAAATAGCGCCGCCCATTCATATGTAAATATCAGAGTTGAGACTATTTTTAGATAGTTGCCCTGACTTTTTATGTGCCAGTCCTATTGCCAAGACATTGCATCCTACAAGCCAAGCACCATTTATGTGGAAGAGAAACTGATTTTTAATTCTGCTATTTTACCAATCCATGGAGTAAGGGTTGAGTTGTTTGATCTGAACCTGACTTGGCATTCTTCCTTGTGGGCTGAGAAGCTGAAGAGTGATGCGTGCCATCTGTTGGGGTTCTGTACTGGCAGCGAGGGCTGATGTGCCTGCTCGGAGTGCTGAAGATTACACTCATAGGCTGTGCTTGGGTTAAAGGCACCAGTGGCTCCCCAAAGAGGATGTAGATGGAGCCAGATGGAAACCAGCCTATGAATTGCTGTGGCTGTCTTGGGCGTAAAGCTCATCCTCAAAACCAGGTCTGAGTGTTTGGTAGTTGCAAGCTAGGGGCTTTGGGCGAATTGCAACTGGGCAAAACTTGCTACCAGTATTAAAGCTCTTTGAACACACAGAAAGATGGCTTGAAGGCACAGCACCAGCCCCTAGCAGAGCTGGGGCTTAAATACCCCTCTGAATCCGAGGAGATATGCTCAGCATCACTTCAGGGCACTCTTGGTGTTCTGGTTTGGATTCTATGGCTATCATTAGTTATACCAGCCCATATTCTGTGAGAGCCATCAGAAGTAATGTCAGGGCTCCTGTGAGTACCATTAAAGGTACTGGTGGGTCTTATGGAATTCCTGTCTGGGATGATCAGAGAACCTGGCAGGGACTCTGCGAGTACCATAACAATAAGTCAACTGGATTGATTCAGGCTAGGTTCACACCTGCACTACACCGCACGACTCCTGGGACGCACGTCCTGGGATCATGTGTTCCTGTGTAATGCAAACAGCGATTGCCGCACGGCCCCATTGATTTCAACGGGGAGACGTCCGCGCGGCAATCACAGAAAAAAGGTACAAGTACCTTTTTTCTGATACACGACACACTGCTGTTTTAGCCACAATTGTATTTGCGATCCCCCCGGCGCCACTGGGGTGCCATTTGAAAAAAATGGCACCGATAGCGCGATCGTTTCACACCTTGGCAACACCTGACCGTGCGGCAATCCACGCGGAATCGTGCAGATTGTCGCGCGGTGAGGTGGCGCCTAGGTGTGAACCCTGACTTAAAGGAGAACTATGAAGTGAGTGAAAATCACTCAGCCTCATAGTTCGAGCCGACGTGTGACAATGAAACTGTCACACGTCGTCTCAATAGATCGGAAGTGAGCAAACGCATACCTTCGCTCGCTCACTTCTCGATCCTGTCCCTGCAGAGAGCCGTGACTGTCACTGCAGGGATTCCCCCCTCCCCTGTCCGATCCTGTAGCTTGCGGTATACTGAGCTTTGGGTCATGGGAGGATGCTAGTTTGTGTCCTCCCATGACCCTTAGGAGAACTATGGGGAAAAGCCCTGACCCCATAGTTCTCCTTTAATCACATGTATATTAGATGCACTTGTTATATTTTAGAAGCCTCCAAGTTCTATATATGTAAAGCAGCTCTACAATGTGATGCCAACTTGCCTAGGAATTTCTTATACATACAATAGTTATATCTTAAAACCCGATGCTTTTCTGGCTTACATGGCACCCAGTGTCATTTAGGCATTCCCAGTGAGCCCAGAGCCTTCGGGGAGAATCTAAAACCTGAAGTTTGGCTTTTATAGTTAATATCTAAATAAAATAAATGTTACTAACACAGCATCATTGCAGGAACATAGATAAATATAAATTATGTCATCGCTGTGGACAGTCTTATGTTGTCATGGCAATCTATAATAAGTTCAAAGCTAAGTTCCAGGTGAATAACAAAGATACAAAATAATGTTTTACTCATAAATACATCCTTTTTTCTAATGCAAGAATTGTAAGTATCTGAATTTATCTTGGTATTCGCCTCTTGAGGTCTACTGTAAAGCAGAGCTTTGACTTGGAAAAGAAGAACCAGCACAGTCAGTTGTGCTTTGTGATTAACACTCTAAATGACACTTTGTAGTTGAATAGTGTCCAAAAGCCTGTACCTAAATCTGTCCAACGACTTAAAGTGACACTAAACTCAGAAGCTAAATCTTAAAAAGTACCTTAACTATGAACAAAAATGTAGCTTTTTTGCATATCACTTAGCTGTAGATCCTCAAATCATCTCTGTCCTTCCTTCTGGAGGGGGGCTACTTTTGTTCCCCATGGTCCCTGTGTGTGTTGTAAGGTAGTCACCCGCTCCAAGTTCGTTCACGTGATGGACTACAATCTCAGTACAAATTAATAAACTAAACATGAGATTGTAGTCCATCACAAGAGCGAGCTTGGAGCACTGACTACTTTACAACACGCACAGGGACAATGGGGAACAAAAGTAGCCCCCCTCCAGAAGGAAGGACAGTGTCAGCGCCAATTCAGAAATGATTTGAGGATCTACAGCCCAGTGATACACAAATAAGATACATTTTTGTTAATAGGGTACTTGAATGCATTTTTAAGATTTAACTCCTGAGCTTAGTGTTACTTTAAGGTTCGCTGAGTGGCAAAACTTTAACAAGGGCGTATTTCATGATTGGTGCTATAGTGTAAAGTTTTGATTGAAACTTGATTTGAACATTTTAGATTGTATATGTTGTCAGTGAAAATGACAGAAGTGTATTAACTGATCCTGCCAATATTACTATTATGTAACTGAGTCACATGTTATTTTTTTCTAGGAAGGTAGAGATCATACTCAGGCTGTGTACTGGATCAGTTGATGACTTTTCATCATCTGTACCTATACTAAATTAAAACGGTTATAATGGCTAGCATACATAATTCAAAAGTATCGGTACTCGTACTCGGTCTTAAAAAAGTGGTATCGGTGCATCCCTAACATAAACCGTCACTGGAAATTATTTGTTACCGGTTGTTGAAGCTGGAGGCATGTGCTACCCATGGGTGATCCCTGTACCCAGAGGTAATGGAATCCATTAAAGATTTACTGCACCAGATACTGTCAAACCATAGTTTCTTATACATCTCTGTTGGTGAAATCTCTATTGTCCCTTCAGCTTTGATGTATTTATATTTGTGTTTTGTTATGGAGAATGCAACAGGAGTAATTGGAACACACATAGAGGGGCGACAACACTAAAATCTCCTAGGTAGACAGGAACCAAGTGAAGAATTACTGCAGGGAGATCTCTCTGGAATATCCAAGATATAAGAAGCCAGGGGATGATTCGGTCTACTGGGTTCCACATATATCTACAGTATGTTGCTTTTGGGTGGGGCAGCCCTTTCAAAGGTACGCGTGAGAAGTGGAAACCTGAGCTGTGATTTGTTTTTTGAGTAATTTGGTGATCTTATTGTGACAATACTACTTTAATTTTATAGCAACACCAAATTTAGTAGCATTGCCAGTGTAAACGATGTCCAACAGTCTGGTATCATGGAGTCATTAGCAGCACTTTTCACCATCACACCAAGTAACTGCCTCTACATTTACCTTCCATGTTTGAAGGACCACCTCATGAGCATTTATGAGACGTTAATCTTCGCAGTGTACTCAAGAAATATCTGTGGGTTGTAAATGACATCTGTCAGGCAGACACTATATGTGGTATGAGTGATGAACAGTTCAGGTGTGGCTAGAGTCTATATGACATACAAGGAAGTGCGATGGTATGTAAATTCCCCCAGGTTCTTAATTCTAACTGTGTTTCCTTGAATATTAGAACGGCCTAGAATTTTAACAGAAATATACTGCATATGTGTGTATAGCCAGCAGGTGTTCGGTGCTTGGTGAAAGCTGGCTCCATTTCAAGCCAAACAATAACTTTCCCTTTTCCCTCACTTACTTCCCATAGAGATAAGGCATCCGCTCTAGGAAATGAGTGATTTCGAATTCAAATGTTTATTTTGAGAAGGGCCATTTACAGAAATTATCCTTGATTAACCACAGCCTGAAGAATCGATATGTAGAACACAACACAAATGCACATTGTTTAGACCAGTGGTTCTCAACCTGTGTAACCTCGGGACCCACATGTTTCCTTGGTCATTAAGGCGTGACCCAAAAATGATTTCATTTATGAAACATTTTAATTTATTACACAAAACAACTTGTGCACTATTCAGCAATATATATTTTGCTGAAAGTAAATGAATTAAAAAAAATTAAAAAGTTTATAAAGAATAAAAATTAAATATTTAACAAAATTAAAATAAAAACGTGTGGGGTGGCGGTTGCGGGGTACAGTTCCAGTGGATGTTTATATAATGGGGGGGGGGGAATGTCTGCCCCGGGCGCCCATAACTCTGGTTACGCCACTGATACTGATGGACATTATGTGGGCTTGGAATACATAATGTCCGTCAATGTACCCTGTCCTAATGTCCCCTGTCAGTGCA
>NW_017307257.1:72738-88929 GCF_000935625.1 Nanorana parkeri | reverse complement strand
GGGCATTAGCAGGGGCACCACGGCAGGTTCTCTACTAAGCCCCTGCTAATGCTCCCCGAAGCTTCTGCATTGACAGGAGACATTACGACAGGGGACACTATTGGATATTATGTGGGCTTGGAATACATAATGACCATCGGTGTCCCCTGTCATAAAGTTCCCTGTCAGTGCAGAAGCTGGGGGAGGGGTGCATTAGCATAGGCTCTGCTGCAGGTAAAAAAATTGCAGCGGAGCCCCCTGCTAATGCCCCCTCCCATACCCTCCCCAGCTTCTGCACTGACAGAGGACAATATGACAGGGGACACTAATGGACATTATGTATTCTGAGCCCAGTCTGTGTAATAACATTAATTGTGTATTTAATTAACATACATTATGACAGGGGACAGTGATGGATATACATGATGGATATTATGTGGGCTTGGAATACATAATATCCATCAGTGTCCCCTGTCCTGCCACAGTGCACATCTCCCTATCTGCCTGCCTACCTGGCTCCTGATATTAATGCGCCGGCCCGAAAGTGAGGAAATAGTCCCCTCTCTCCCCGGGCCATACCACTTTATCGGAGAGCCTGGGGGAGGCCGGGAGAGAGGGGACAGTTTGACATTATGAGGTTCCACAGGCTGAACCACAAATTCCCCCTCTAGTTCTCTCTAATGCAGATGGGCCGGTCTATGCAGACATGACGCCGCGACCCACTGCAGAGGGTGTCGCGACCCACGAGTTGAGAACCACTGGTTTAGACCTTATCTGGTACAGTGCTGTGTATTTTGTGGACATTCAACTGTTTTTAGCACGGAAACCAGATACTGCTTATGTTGTCCAAGAATTGGCAAAAGGTCTGGCGAGCAATCTCGTATGTCTATAGGTAGACTTCACTCTTTCCATCTCCTTCTCCATTCTTCCCTGAAATCTCCATCTGTCTACATTTTCTCTTTCCCTTCCTCGGTTCCTTCACCACCTCTCTCTATCTCCCTCCCCTTTCTCTCTCTTCCTTACCTTTCTTTCCTTCTCCTCCTCTCACTATATGCCTCTCTCTGTCTCTCCCTTACCTTTCTCTCTTTCCTCTCTCTGTTTCCTTCCCCTTTCTCTCCCTCTTCCTTTCCCCTCGCTCTATTTCCCTTCTGTTTCTCACAGTCTGTCTCTATCTCCCTCCCCTATTTCTCCTTCTCCCCCTCTCTCTTTCTCCCTATTTTCTTCTTCTCCCATCTGCACCCCTCTCTCTGCCTTATTTGTGTTCCCTCTGCACTCCCTCTCTTTTCTTACCCTTGGCTATCTTCCTCCTTTTCCTTCATTATCCACTTCTGTCTATTTATCTCTTGTCCCTTTCTCTCCTTTGATTTCTTTATCTCTGCCACACTCTATCTTAATCCTGCTCTATCTACCTTTATCTGTCATGCTGCCCTTTTTCTTTCCCTCTTCTTTTTTCTCCACTCCTTTCTCTCCACCTGATTTATCTATCTATCTATCTATCTATCTATCTATCTATCTATCTATCTATCTATCTATCTATCTATCTATCTGTCTGTCTGTCTGTCTATCTATCTATCTATCTATCTCCATCTTCTTTACCTTTTCTATCCTCATACTTCTTACTGTACTATACTGTACTACTATTTATCTCCATTCACTTTCTCTCTTTCTTTCCACCTAGCCCTGTCTTCCTGCCCTTTCTCTGTCTTTCTCTTTGTCTCCCTCCAATTTTCTATTTTGCCCTCTCTTATTGCCATACCTTCTTTTTCTTCCCTTTCTCTTTCCCTCTCTCTCTCTCTCTCTCGCTTTCTTTCCATGCCATTTCTCTTTTTCTTCCTTCTCTCGCTCTCACTAATTTTCTGTCCTTCTCTCCCACCCACTCTATCTTTGTCCTTACATCCTCACTCTTGCTGCTGTCTCCCATCCTCTATTTACCTCTCTCTTCCACCTTCTCTGTCTCTCCCTCTTCCCTCTCTCAGCTCTCTCTTCCACCTTCTCTGTCTCAACTCTTTTCCCTCTCTTATCTCTCTCCATCTCCTCTTTCTTGACTCTCTCTTCATCCTTCCTCTCTCCTGTCTCTCTCTTCCACTCTGTGTCTCTCCATCCCACCTCTCTCTCTCGTCTCTCTCAATCCTCCCCTCTTTCTCTCTCTCTCGTCTCTCTCAATCCTCCCTTCTCTCTTTCTTCTCAGTCTCTCTCCATCCTCCGCCCTTTCTCTAGTCTCTCTCTTTTTTTCTTCTCTCCCTCTTTCTCTCTCTCCATCCTCCTTCTCTCTTCATGCCCCCCTTCTCTGTCCCTTTCCACTTCCCCTCTCTCCATTTGCCTCTATCCATCCTCTTGTCTCTCTTTTACACCCTATCTGTTGCTCTATTCCCCATCTATCTCAGTCTCTCTTTTACACCCTTTATTTCTCTCTCTCCATCCTCCCCTCTCTTTTGTCTCTCTTTTACGCCTTCTGTCTCTTTCTTTCCCCGTCTCTCTCTGTCTCTCTTTTACACCCTCTTTGTCTCCCTCCATCGCCTTTCTATCTTGTCTCTCTTTTCCATCCTCTTTGTCTCTCTCCATTCTCCTCTCTCTTTAATCTCTCCTTTACACAATCTTTGTCTCTCTCCATCCTCTCCTCTCTATTGTCTCTGTTTCACACCTCCCCGGTATCTCGTCTCTCTCTTCCACCCTCTCTATCTCTTTCCATCCCCACTTACTCTTGTCTCTCTCCCTCTCCCCTAATTCTTATCTCTCTCTTTATCTCATCTTCCTAAACACTGTGTTGTAGAAGCATTGCTTTATCATCTCTCACCAGAAATGCACAAAATCTCTAAATCAGCAGTCTCCAGAGATCAATCTGACACCACAGGCAAACTTTAAATAGCAAAAACAGTGCAGCACCTGCCGAGACAAACGTAGTATGAATGACAGGAGAACCCGCATCTGCCTGTCTGATCCGATCAGCTTTTATAAATAACTGATGAGCAATTAATAAACAGTCAATGCTTATGTTTCATAAGATGGAATGCCAGGGTTTGATGAACAGTGAAGTACAGCTGATTAAAGTAAACCTCAGACCTTTGGGAATACAAGTCCAAGCCTGGATCCCTCCATTTGTGGCAATTTACTAATAAACCTACCGAACCGGACGTGTTCATATGTTACATACTGTATGTGAGCATTTCAGGATATTAAGTAGATAAATAACAAGCTCATCCCACACACAGGGGATTTAATGATCAATGCAAAGTCGACACATGTTAAAAAGTAACATATGGGCATGAAGCTAAGAGGGCAGCACCCTCGCCGGTCCTATACTCCACTCCCACCAGGAACTCCATCTGCATGATCTTTCTGTATTTTTTGCAAAGCTATCCCATGATAGTGCTCTGGTTTACCCCAAAACTCCAAAAATACACCAATGGATTAATTATATCCACAACTACTTTATCCTTAAAGTGACACTAAACTCAGGAGTTAAATATTAAAAATACATTCACGTACCCTAACTAGTCACAAAAATGTATCTTATTTGTTTATCACTCAGCTGTAGATCCTCAAATCATCTCTGAATTGGTGCCGGAACTGTCCTTCCTTCTGGAGGGGGGGGGCTACCTATGTTCCCCATGGTCCCTGTGTGTTGTAAAGTAGACACCCCTCCAAGCTCTCTCCCGTGATGGACTACAATCTCAGGTTTAGTTGAATAATTTGTATTGAGATTGTAGTCCATCACGGGACAGAGCTTGGAGCGGTGACTACTTTACATGATACACAGGGACCATGAGGAACAAAAGTAGCCCCCCTCCAGAAGAAAGGACAGTGTCAGCACAAACTCATAGATGGTTTGAGGATCTACAGCCGAGTAATACACAAATAAGAGCCAGTATTGTTAATAGTTAAGGTACTTGAATGCATTTTTAAGGGTTAATTTCCTGAGTTTAGTGTCACTTTCACTTTCCATGATGAGAAGAGGGATACCATTTAGTCACCCCACTCTCATTCATTGTTCGTAACGCAGTGATTTTGTATTACAAAAAAAAAGGCAAACGCTCAATAATTCATGGGTAGCAGACACAGTTGTATGCATATATACCTACAATGGTCAACACCAACAAAAATAAAAACACAGGATACTAGCATTTTTTTCGTTTTCCTAGTGCAGGATCCAAAAGGCAGCCTCTGCCAGGCACCGCTGGTATCCCCATAAAGGCTGCTGTGTCTGCGATGGCTATGCAGCTCAGAGCTGGTGCACTTAGGGGACAGGTAGTGGCGTGCTGAGTATCTGCCACCACCGCAGCTCCTGTTCACTCTTCCCTGGCACTAGCAGCACCACTGACTGACAGCACATGTATCCCCCCCCCTGGGAACACGTTGCTGCAATGGTAGAAATGGTCAGCAGTGGGGGATAGAGAACATATCTCACAGTGCTGGAGAAGGACACATAATATGGAGAGGGGACACACGTGCAAGGTAAGTGTGCCATAATGTGTGGGTATAGTCTCTGTCAGTCTAGCCTCTGTCAGTCACGGCCTGTCTACATACACTCTCTCAAATCGGATGCACATCAATGCTCTGGATCGAGCTTCCAGAACAGAACATGGCAGAACATACCTGTGCAATAACCATTGGCATGGCCCCTTGTAGTTTCCACCAGGGGCACATGTGACAGGGTGACTACCATGGCCGGATTTCCCACAAGGCACAGCCTAGGGGCAGCAGGGAGTAGAGGGGCAGCAGGGGTGTGGAATTCCTATCTCCCGACGACGCTCAGGACATGCAGTTCCGGACGCGCGTGGGTGGTTGTTTTCTACATTTAGCCCTACTTTGGGCCAGCAGAGCTAAATGTACAGCGGGGAAGCCACCACTTGTTTTGTATGCAGCCTGCAGGTCTGCCATTTTCCATTGGGGGGGAGGTTGGCGGGTTTGGTGGCGCATTGAGGAACCTGGCCTTGGAGCAGCAGAGAGAGTAAATCTGGCCCTGGTGACAACGCAAAAGCACAGTTGAGAGATGTGTACAGAACATTGTCACCGTATAGCAGCCTCAAAATCAATTGCCAGGTATGACTTTAATAAAACCTGCATATTTAAAACTGATGATAAGCAAATTTAATAAACAAATGTTGTCTAAATACAGTCATGTGTATTCTTACTTGGAAGTTGGTGAGCTTTGTGCAGATCTGTGCAGTAATTCAGTGTGAATTAATAAAGACAGGTCACTGCTGCTCTCTCTCCTTGTGCAGGGTGACTGGTCTTGTCGCCGCCCCCTCCTGTAGTCTCCAGTAGTGGGTGGAGCCTGCTGGATCCCTCCCACAGCTCTGCTCTCTGAACAGGCTATGTACAGCACAGTAATGCACTGCTAGTTTTACAAGGTAATATATGGATTTGCAAAGGCATCTGGTGAGTGGATTTATATTCTTTGTGACTATTGAGGAAAACAATATATTTAAAGGAAAGTTTCTGTTCCTGAAGCCCAGCTTCAAATATATTTGAAATTACATTAACATTTTAAAGATGATAGATTCTAGTGATTGGGTTTAGAGCTACATGAAAGACAAACTCGACCTTGGGTGCTTGGTGGAAAACTGCGTTGCTCTGTAATTTTCTCCCCTTCCCCTCCACACTGTCTATATCTGATCAGGAGCGGACCTACCGCCGGTGTAATCAATGCGGTTGCACTGGGGCCCAAGCCTGGGGGGCCCAGTATGTGATCCAGCACAGTCCCAGCACAGAGATGGTTGGGCCCGCCGGGCGCCGGATACCATTGGATCAGTATCTGGCGGCCGGCGGGTCCCCCCATCTCTGCGGCGGAAGTGTCGGATCATCCATGTGGCATACGGGGGGCCCACTATCTATAGTACAGCCAGGTCTGTAAGTCTTAGCACTGAATGTTCAGTGCTTACAGTGGATGACACTAGAGTTTTTTTCCGAAAGGGGTATCAACCATGGGACAGATATCAATATTTATTTATTTTTTTATTTATTTATTAATCTATTTTAGAAAACAAGAAAATATATATTTTCATATCATGCAGATGGGAGGTTTAAAATATATACTGCTGCAGACTGGAGTTCTACTATACAGTACACCGACATACCTTGGATCTTGGCTGGAGAAATTGGCATTAAGCTTACATTACCGGCATTATACTAGCTGGGCTCAGTTCTCCAGCATTCATTGATTGCAGCCTTACTCCGGCCAGGCAGAGCAGGGGCCAAAATAGCTGCTGGAGGGAAATTTCTGTTCTCTTCTGCCTCCAATGGATCAGGAATTGTGGATCTAGGCAGAAATTCTGATTGTCTATACAACATCACTTGTGCCATAAGCTGCACACCTGGAAGAGTGGAGGGAAGCAAATGCTGTACTGGGTGACAGTCCTAGGAACAGCTGACTGGTGGGGTCCCATGTATTTTGGGTCTCTCTCTAGTCCTCCCTTTATATAACACTCTGTATGCAAGTAACTAAGAATAGCACATAGCTGCCGTGTGACCCTCCAGTGCTGTGTCACCATAACTGCCCCTAGCAGGGCAGTGTGAATGAGCTGCTAGTACATGTGATGGGAGTCCTCTGGCGGAGCCAGAGAGTCTGTGAAAAGTCACTTTGCTTGCCTAAGGAAGGAACCGGATAGGGTTCAGAAACGTTGCCATACACTGTGATCATGTCAATAAAGAAGACTCAATGCAAGGAATTTTGGAGTGCCAGTGGTTTTTACTTGTTTTCCTGTGAAAAGCATGACACACACATAGGGACAAAAGATCCTATGTAAGGCATGACGCACACTGAGGGACAATGGATTCTATGGAAGGCGTGACGCACACTGAGGGATAAGGGATCCTATGGAAGGCATGACGCACACTGAGGGATAAGGGATCCTATGGATGCAGGGCGCACACCTAAGGACAAGGGATCCTATGGAAGGCATGACATACACCTAGGAACAAGGGATCCGATGGTAGGCATGACGCATACCTAGGGACAAGGGATCCTGTACAAGGCATGACGTACACCTAGGGACAAGGGATTATATGTAAGGCATGACACACACTGGGACAAGGGATTCTATAGAAGGCATGATATACACTGAGGGACAAGGGATTCTATGGAAGGCATGACATACACCTAGGAACAAGAGATCCTATGGAAGGCATGAGGCACACTGAGGTACAAGGGATTCTATGGAAGGTATGACACACACTTAGGCACAAGGGATCCTATGGAAGGCGTGACACATACTGAGGAACAAGGGATCCTATGGAAGGCATGACACACACTGAGGAACAAGGGATCCTATGGAAGGCATGACATACACCTAGAAACAAAGGATCCTATGGAAGGCATGACGCTTGTGACCTAGCAACAAAGGAGCGTTTGGATGCCATGACAAAGGGGCATTTTTTTTCCTTACATTGATGCTGGGCTATTTCTTCCTTATCCAGTGTTAGCCCCATCTCTCGCAGCACGAATAAACTCTTCACTTGGCTGCAGTGTGCCACAACCATTGGCACTAAATGTAACTGCTTTGGATATGTCAACTCTAAATAATATTGGGTGATAAATAGATTTCAAAATTATATCAACAAATTTATTTTTATTGCCCATTATGTCTTTCCTGTACTGTAGAAGTTTATCAACAACAATCATAAGCAAAGTAACATGCCTAAAGTGTATTCTGCCATTGCTGATCTCTCCTTTTGAGAAAACAACTTGCTTGGCTGTCTTGCTTATGCTTTGGCTTGATGCTTTTTGGACCACTGACCAGGAACAAGGATAGATATATAAATTCTGACTCTTATTTGACACTTGTTAACAGCATGCTTGTTCCGGGTGTGTGACTTTAAAGCAGAGGTGGCCAACCTTGGCACTCCAGCTGTTAATGACCTACAAGACCCACAAGGCATTGCAAGACAGCCACGGCCATGATTCCCAGAGGCAGATGCATGGTGGGAATATTAGCTTCACCACAGCTGGAGTGCTGAGGTTGCCTGATCTAAAGTACTGAAATCCAGTGATGGCATTCCTTGTTTTTCTCTAATAACAGGTGTACCCAACCATTCTCTTTGCCACCAGGCTGCCTAGGAATTACCCGGTGCTTCCTGCTATGAAGGAACATGTGACACTCCTCCTGCCTACCCACAATGCAGTGCTCTGTGCCTGGGTACCAGAACCAGAGTTGGCCATGCCCTAGTCAATTGGCAGCATGGAGACAGATTGGAGCGCAAAGGAGAGCACAAGGAAGTACAGAATTTACATCACACCAACTTGCACATTCAACCCATTACTGACCAGTATAAACAAAGCACTGAATCACGTAAAAGCTGCATTTTAGACATTTCAGCAATACAATTTATTACTACGTCATGCCCTATTTTTTGAGTAATTTTGAGACACTATTTTGTATAAGTCATTTGTTTGAAGTAATGGACAGCATGAAGGTAGATAGAAAAAAATTTCCCTACAAGGCTCATCATTACTGACTTCGTGCACATTCAGATTCAAAAGTAATAGGGCCTTTCACCCCATGCACATGCAGAAATTAGCATTTTTAACATGCATACTTTATGTGTGCTTTTAGCATGCAATAATGTACATTCATGGTCAAAAAGGGAATGATAATGAGGTCTTCCATGCATTATAATGGCTTGTTTTTGTAAGTAGCAGGGAACAGGGAATAGATGTTTCTTATTTATGGACCACAGCCATTTGTCACTTAAGCTGAGCTGAAGACTGTGCTAGATCCTGGTGGTGTGTGATGGATCTATAAGACCATCGTGCTTGACAAGCATAAATTAATTGTCTGTGGATGTCCTACTTGTGGGACAGCAGATCCAAAGTGCTAATGCTTTTCAATGTTGAGGGTTTAAAAATTATTTTAGCATGTGTCTTGGTCTAAACTATTTGCATTAGTGGACCACAAAGAGAGGTAGTGACTCTTAAAACATTGTAGAATGAATGTCATGTGTCTAGATCTATACTGCTGGCCATTATTTGTAGATCCCAAACAGAGGTGGTTCTTCTTAAAACATAGAAGAATGGCTCTTATTTAACAGAACCCTAATCTAGGGATCTGAAAATAAGAAAGATTGTGTTGCCAAGGTATTAGAGGTGCATCTGACTGCTTATCCCACTCGTTTTATACCATTAGGTATTCATCTGAGTAGCTGGAATTCATGACCATGTGGGTTAAACATGCTAAAATCTTACTATTTAAGGAAAACCCATCTATTCACCTATTGCCCACCAATCATTCCAGATGTCTCTTTTTGGAGCAATGTAGACATGTGCGATTCATTTCGTTCCAAATCAAAATTCGGACGAATATTCCGAAATTCGGACACATCCGAATTTACGAATCCCAATGCATCCGAATGTGTCTGAATCCAAATTTCCATTCCGTCCGAATTTCATTCAAAAACTAAACTGAATCGGACATGTGACTTTTCTGGCCAATCAGATGCGTTTTTCGGTTTAATGCATCCAAATGGGTCTGAGTACAAATTTTTGTTACGGCAACATGGGAGCCATACACAGTATATATATATATAATACTAAAGCTGAATCCCCTAGACCCGAATGGCATTCGGGATCTGAATTTCTGAATTGCATTCGGGAGCTCCGGAATGCCATTCGGGTCTGGGAGCCTCAGCTTTAGTAATATATGTATTTAGCTCCCAGACCCGAATGGCATTCCGGAGCTCCCGAATGCAATTCAGAAATTCAGATCCCGAATGCCATTCGGGTCTGGGAGCCTCAGCTTTAGTAATATATGTATTTAGCTCCCAGACCCGAATGGCATTCCGGAGCTCCCGAATGCAATTCAGAAATTCAGATCCCGAATGCCATTCGGGTCTAGGGGATTCAGCTTTAGTATTAATATCTGTATATAGTTTTCTGTGGTATTCACAACAAATATTCGTAAACTCATCTGAAACTAACGAAAATTTGGATTTCGGCCGAATCCAAAACCTGAATCGAATTGAATTTCGGATCCGAATCCCGAATTCGGAAATAACAAAATATATCCTAACCAAACCAAATTTCTCAGCAGCTTACATGTCTAATGCAGTGCTAGTTCCAGACATCTGACTAGACCCCAGACTTTGGCCACCTTCACCGTAGCCTGTTTAGGCCCCAGGTGTTGTCTTTTATTTGGGTTCCAACAACCTAGTTTGACTGATTTTCTGGTTGTGCTTTTGCCTGACTCTAAATGTTGGCTTATCTAGTTTACTGGTGGGCAAAAATGACCAACTGGCCATTTCATGGCAATGTAGCTTCCAGAGGGCCAAAAAAAAGGTGCACTGCATGTGGGATCCAATGCTGGTCTTATTGCTGGACATGCTGAAAAATGAATATAGTTATGAATTAAAAAGGGATTATAAAGGATGAATTGCAAACAATTAAGTATTCTATGAGCTGAACAAGATGACCTCTGTTCTCTAAAAATAACACCAACCAGTCCAATATACATTATTTGTACTGACCTTGGGGTTATATAACCCTTTGACCCCTGGCCCAGTTCTCCCCTGCTGGTGCCACTGGTGGCTCTAACTTACAGTATGTCTCATTACATTTCAGGAGATCTTTTTCCATATCTGGGGTTTCCAATCTTTCCAAGACATACAACGTTCATGGTGCACATTGTCCTTTGTACCTCATCCCTATCAGAGTTTATAAAATATAATTTTTATTAACTTTGTATTAAAACCATTATTCCTAGTTTTCTATAATTGTTATTTAATCTTTTGCACCCAAAACATTGTATCAGGAGATGCCAGTTACCGTTACAAATTATTATTAATTTGTCTCTCCATGTTCCTTTCTGATCTCCATTCCCTTCATTCCCTTCATTCTACCCTTCAGTCTTTCTTTTCTCTTTTTCTCTATTTTCCTATTTTTTTCTATCCGATCCAGGCTATCGTCCTCTAAAATTTAATGTTCCTTGATACTTAAATACATTTTTGCTAAGAAAGTTGTGTTTCTTTTTATTTGAATTGATAAATAGTAAATATATTTCCCGGTCCCTTCTTATTCTTGTTTGCATTTATTTCTGTTCTTATTATACTGATCCTTTATAACATTTATAATTAATATCTTCCTATTTTTCTATATCAATTTTATTCATGATCTTTTTTAAAAATAAAGAAAACTTTTTTATGTCCCTATTTTCCAAAACTTATGTCTCAGTCTCATCCTCTGGTTCTAGTAGTTAGGAGCATTTCCGACTCTTGAGATTATTAATCTGGCCCATGAAACCTGGAGGAGCCTAAACATTGATAGGCACATAAAGAAGGCCGATGCTAAAGACTAAAGTGTACTGTTGGCTAGGAATTCTACCTGACCTGTACCTGATTCATACCTGATTCTTACCTAAGAGCAGGGCTGTCCCTATAATGCGGCAGCCGGAGGCTTTTGTCTCAGGTGGCATCTCTTTGGGTCACATGGGGGGAGTGGCTTGGCACAATGTTTGTGCCGCCCCATTTCTGGCAAGAGGCTCTCAGGTTGCTAAGAGCTGGGTGGGGAGATGTGTAAGGACCATACACATTTCCCCGCCCAGCTCTTAGCAACCTGGGATGCTATGGCCGGCGTCCTGCCCAGTTCCTGCCAACCAGTTACATAGGGCCAGAGCTGGAGCCAGAGCTGGGCTGGGAGATAATGCAGAAGCCACGTTCCCCTCCCGCCAAAGTAGTAAAATGGCTAGGAACGCCCCTGCCCAAGAGTTATAATCTGTAAACACTAAGTGCAACAAATATGGTTCCGATAGTATTCACAATCCAAGACGTGCCATTTTTGTAGCATTCTGTTAGAAACCAACCTTTTCTTAGGTCCCAGACACACATTAAAGCCCAAGTGAACAGCTTTCAACAGTTTTGAACAGCTAAATACATTATAGGTGCATAAGTTATTTTAAGTCTTACGATGGACCTTTACCCCCTTTCTCTAAAAATCACATCAGAATAAAGCTCTGCATGCCGATAGGAAATCATTTTATATTCATTAGTTAAACACTTATATTTTGCGTTTACTTACATTTACTGTTTTTTCATTTCCTGGTTGAGTGAGGCACTGGTGATGTAGCCCTGGCCTCACAGATGCATCCTGGGAAGGCTATATCACCAGTGTCCTCCTGGGAACTCTCATCTGTAAACTGCAAAATCTCATGAGATTATTTTCCCAACCTCAGATGATGTCACATGTTACAGGAGACAGATCCAGAAATCCAGTAAATAAAGGAAGATGGAATAATCTGCTCGTAGTGAAAAGGGCCACCATGAGATGAATGGGGAAGAAAATAAAAACAAGGTATGCAAAGAATAAAAAGCCGGCAATTATCTAGAAGTATCTGCTTGTAGATTGTCATTGCTAAACATTTCTAAAGGAGCCTTTGCTGACATTTTTAAAATAACCTACCTGCTGTGTGGAAGCAGAGGTCTCTCTGCAGAGGTTTAACACGCCCCCTAAGAACTGTAAAAATCTGAGCACCTTTTGATTTGATGCACCTGGAAATTATTTAGCTAATGTAAACTGAAACTATAATCGGGCTTTAGGCTTAGACACCAAGTCATAAAAAGCTATGAGGTCCTCTTGGGTTCCCACTGACCTACCATTTCACCACTATCATAGACTAATAGCTTTTCCCATATATTTAAAACAATGCCACCCTCACACCATACACGTCCCTTAAAAACACCAGCCAATCATATGATTCCAAGGATGCCCCATCTCTTACCTGTCTACACTGATGACGCACAAGGTCATAATTGATGCTGTACAGCACATGACGTCCATGGCTATAAAAACATTGCAGAACACTTTCCCAAAGAGCCATTTTCCACCGACCAGGTCAGTGATGATGACAAAGGGCATCACCGCGATGGCCACCGACAGGTCTGCTGCTGCCAAGGACACCACCAAGTAATTGGAAGGTTGCCGTAGCTTCTTCACAATGCACACTGAGATAATGACCAGACCATTGCCAGCAATGGTGAACACAGTGATGATTGACAGGACCACGCCAATGACGATCTTTTCGATGTCCCCATAGAGCAAAATGTCCTCTCCGCAATTGGTGGCGTTGGTTTGATTTGTGAGAGTGACCAAGTCTTGTTCAGTAGAAGATAAGGGTCTGTCAGTCATGAATGCAGGTGGGAGAAGGTGTTGAGGGGGACAGGGTGACTCTGCACTGTGTGAAGAGTGATGGACGGATGACAACTGAGTTGGCTGGACCTGTATCAACATCCCCTCTTCCTGAGGTCCTCACAGATTCCAAGCTAGCCAAGATGTTCCGTTGCTCTCCTGAAGAAGACAAGAGTATTGTTCTGAGTACTGACACTCAAACCAAATCTACTAGGTGCATTGAGAAGAGCTGGAGGAGCTCACACATATGTCCATCATTAATATTTCATGGACATTATCATTAATTACCTGTCCTCCACACTATTGACATTGCCTTATTTCCCTTCTAGGAGCATTCAAACAAACATGCCTTAATGAGATTTACTTCTCCCTTAGGTGCTTTCTTCAGACTTTCAAGCACATTTTCTTGCTCCCATTTGTCATCACAAGCAATATTCAAAATCTCTGTGCACCAGAACACAGCTCCCTAGACTATATACAACAGTTAAGGCAGGTTCAGCAGGTCTTAAACAGGGTTTCCTGCCTGATGAAAAATTAAAGGGCAATCTGGAAAATAGTGCAAATCAGCAAACAGCAAGCAAAGCCAGCAGCATGTTCGCCTGGACTTGATTTGAACAGAACGGGGTAGGACTATGGATTAGGTTCTTATCATGACTTCTTATGAAGTCACTGGGCATAGTTGCCAACTGTCTCGGAATTCCCGCAATCTGGAACAATCTCACCTTTTTAAAGATTTGCCCCAGAATTCTTTTATGGTCCATTGTTTTAGCAATGTTACATACTCTTTCTCTGTATGATAAAATTCATCCTCAAGTTCCATTCAAGTTCTAAAAGCTTTTAAGCCAAGATAAGCATATCAATGCATATGGGTGCTACTACCCAAAGATAATAAAATTCCCATAATTAGACATTTGCCCCATGCAAATTTCTGCTCCTTTAAATGTTTCTGGTATTAAACATTAATAAACTTCAGAAAAAAGCTAATTTTTAAATGTCGCATCCCATTCCTGCTCTCTATTCAATATGTCTTGAATTTCTAAGTTAATGTTTCTAAAGAGAAGGCATTCAACATGGGGAGGGGGGGCATTTCTCCCCTCGGATGTAAAAGCTTACATTTTGAGATTTGCCCCATGCAAATTTCTGCTCCTTCAAATGTTTCTGGTATTAAACATTAATGAGCTTCAGGAAAAAGCTAATTTTTAAATGTCGCATCCCATTCCTGCTCTCTATTCAATATGTGTTGAATTTCTAAGTTAATGTTTCTAAAGGGGAGGCATTTAACATGTCCAAATATTTTAGGATTTAATTGAGTTATAAAAATAATTAAAATTTTGCGCGTTGTGACACTTATATAGTATTATAGTAAGCTAAAGGAGAAAGGATGGAGCTTAATCGGCTATGGGTTCCTGAAATCATGTTTGCAGCTATACGGTAAAGTGATCTTTGCTATTCCAAGCCAGAAATGAGACGTATATAATGCATCAGATAGATGCCCCTTAGAAGTTTATTTTAAAATATTGGCAACTACATCACGGCTGCAAAAACCCAAGAAAAACTGCAGGGCTACAGCAGCTCAGGGGTTAATCTGCGCGTTAACTGCTTGTGATGCTCCCCCCCCCTCCCCTTCGCCCAGAAACAAGAGCCAAGCTTGCATGTTTATGTAACTTAATGTATATATGTTACGTAAGGGAGCAGCCAAGCATGGCAAATGGACGGATAACCTACATTTGTCAGCCTACACGTTCATGCTATGTTACCTCTGCTGATCAGCGTTGAGTCTTGGCTGCACTTTAGAAGTCCAGGGCACAAAGTCATCTTCCTGGCATTTGCTGCTTCTGAATGAAATCCACAGGCATCACATGAGATGTCACAGGTCTCGAGTGTTGGGCGAGAGTCTTGTAGTAGTCACAATGTCAGGTGGTGCCATGGAAAAAAATGACCAATGCGAAAGCGCCTCTTATCTTCACAGCTGGGCAGAAAACGTAAGAACCCTGCGGGTGGCCGCAGTCTGAGTTGCCATGGACAACCGTGCCAAGCTGGTGGACCTCCAGTATTCAAGATCTGGTGGTAGCCGTTGACATTGGTGCCAGGTGGGACATCTAAAATTACAGATATGAAGTCGCCTGGTTACAGATGGAGGCTGCTGTGCTGTGGAAAGTTGTCCCGGAGCAAAATTGGTCTCCAAGATTCGGATGTACCCACAGGTGTCAGGGAGATTTGTGCCAGTCGTGGCAAGTCTTCTGTAGTCAATTGTCAAATTGGTAAAATTGGTCTCAAAGGTTTGGATGTACCCACAGGTGTCAGGGAGATTTGTGCCAGTCCTGGCAAGTCTTCTGTAGTCCTGTCTGGGGATTGATCTTACCTAACCTGGTTGTAAAAGCAGACCTAAGTGCCACATGAAATTGCTAGTGAAAGTCTTCTCCGTAGGATCTTTGGGTATCAAGTGTCCAAGGTGCCATTGAGACCTAACCCAGGTCTAGGACGTCTGCTAAATGTAGAATGGCCAAAGAGAGTCTCCTATATTAATATCCAGAATCTTGCTCCAACTAGAGACTTAGGTGCCACAGAGAGCTATGCCAGTCCAAAGGGATCTTTTATAGTCACAGCAAGGTAAAGATTTAAGGTGATCTGGTTGTAGGCACAGGCTCAGGTGCCAGGGGTAGTGTGTCTTCTTCAGTCACAGCAGAAATTGCTACAGTCTCTTCAGTGATAGCTCGTCCCTGGCAGTCTAAGGAACTTCTCATATAACCATCTTCTTCACCCACAGCAGAGACTGTTTCCTTATCCAGCAGCCAGCGTGCAATGCTGCTCTAGGTATCTGCCCACTCCAGCCAGTGAGCCCAGCCTCAGCTCTCTCCTCCTGTCACTCACTTCCTCGCTGTATGTCACAGTTGGAAGCTTAATATGTGTAAAGTGCAGCTCGTGCTTCGCTCTGAGCTGGATTAATGACAAAGTTACTGTCTCCCAGCAAGGGGCAGCCACAGCTCGAGGAAGTTAATATAGATTGAAAGCATCTCCTATCAGTGGATTCTGCTTGTTTAATCTTTGCACTTCTTAAGCAGGCAAAACTAGGAATCATGGGGACCCAGAGCAAAATATTG